>NC_067492.1:21739928-22028460 GCF_947179515.1 Apodemus sylvaticus | reverse complement strand
GCAGAGGCCAGAGAATATTGGATATCCCGGATCTGGACTTACACGTGGGTGTGAGCTCCCTGATGTGGGTGCTGGGAACCGAACCTGGGTCCCTTGCAAGAGCCGTAAGGACACTTAACTGCTAAGCCCCCCATCTCTTCAGCTCGCAGCTTACCCGATTTTTCTTCCTTTGCCCGATAGACCCAGATTGAAAGGGTGATTCTCACACATCGTAGCTGAGCCTCATGTTTGGCTCTGGGGAGTCAGTCACAGTTTTCATGTCTAAAGGCTCCCGTGTCCCACCAGATTCTTGCCTGTAAGTTGAGACAAGTTTTTTTTGTTTTTCAGATTTGCTTCCTAATTTGGCTGTTGACGCTGCTCTCCCCTCGTCCCCCTTTTCTTTTTCTTTTCTTTTCTTTTTTTTTTCGAGACAGGTTTTCTCGGTATAGCCCTGGCTCACAGGGCTCCTGGAACTCACTCTGTAGACCAGGCTGGCCTCGAACTCAGAAATCTGCCTGCCTCTGACCCCCAGAGTGCTGGGATTACAGGTGTGAGCCACCACTGCCCCGCTTCTTCCCCCTTTTCGTGTGCCAGTTTCCTAAGATTTCCAGTGGTATTTTAGGTTACAGGCAATGGCAGCTTAGATGAGAGGAACTTTGGGGTGCCAAGCTAGCCTGCTCTGTCGGCCAGAGTTGGGGGTGCTGTCTCAGGCACACGCTCAGCTTTCCTGTACAGTCTTAGACTTATAAACTCTACTCTGGTTCCTTTGGTTGTGAGAATGAATCGATTTCACTATTAAAAACGGAACTGTGTAACCTTCCAACTCCCACCCAGAGTACAAGTTAGCCCTCTCCAGCTTGGCATTGCTTAATGCACCTCTGCGGCCGAGGTGGGGACCACGGTTGCTATTTCCCTCTGCTTCTCTCTTCCCTGATTGTATCATCCTTATGGTGAGAGCATCCAGGAGGGACTGAGGAAGGGCATCAAGGAAGGACTTCCATGACGAGGCCTGTCCTGACTCGCATGCGATGCTACCTGGTCTTTGCAGGCATCCAACACCCACCCTCCACATGGACTAGTGATGGCCGCCACATGCTGTATTTCTGGCCGCGTTTTATGATCCATCTCTCTCTACCCTGACCCTTTGGGATAGGGGTCTCTTTTAGAATGTCTCCTGGCTATGTTTCTTTAACATCAGAACCACCCACCCAACCGTGAGGACTAAACGAAATGATATATGTAAACCACTCTTCCTGGCCTGTGTTTTGAGCAAGTCAGGGATTGATGTAATCTATAGGCTACTCTGCAAGTGCTTCACAAACCTTATCATGCACAGAACCTATAAGATGGATTTAAAGAGACTCTGATACTTCAGTTGCAATGTCACAAAGAAAAAGAGTACCAAAGATGGGATTTCTGTTCAGCCCTCCCCAGTGCTGGAGTCTTTTGGTTTTTATTTTATTTTTTTTATTTTTGAAAGGTTTGTTTCATTTTAAAGTGTATGCGTGTGTGTGTGTGTGTGTGTGTGTGTGTGTGTGTGTGTGTTTGCAAAGTGAGTGCTCTCGGATGCCAGAAGCAGGTGTCAAGTCCCCTGGAGCTGGAGTTACAGTACTTGTGAGTCACCAGATGTGAATGCCTTTGGGTCCTCTTTGCAGAAGCAGAGGTTGCTCTTCACTGCTAAGCTAACCAGCCCTCCAGCCCCTTCTGGTCCTTTTTGGATGTGGGTTTTGTTGTTCAGAATGTAGTGCTTACCCGTGGATTCCCAGTTCATGTCTTATCTTGGTTTGCCTTTGTTTGCTCTCAGTTTTTGCCTTTTTTTTTTTTTTAATTAAAAGAACTTTTTTTTTTTTGAGATTTGTTCTCATCATGTAGCCCGTTCACCGTGTAGCTTAGGCTGGTCTGTGAATGTTTGATCCTCCTGCCTCTAGGCTTTACAAAATTCTGGGATCACAGGTGTGTGTCACCCCACTTGCCCTTCTCAGGTTCTTGAATGTCAAGTGTGCTGTCTATGAGTGTGTGTGTGTGTGTGTGTGGTCTCCTGGACATTTCACCTGTCTGCACCCTTGAGACACTTAGATAGACCTAATATTTCCTTACATGCCCTGTTTCTTCGGAGACCCTGGCACGTTTTTATTAATGGACTCCATTAGAGAGTCAAGGACATTCCTGGTAAAAATTCAGGTAGAGGGTGGCTCTTCCTGTTAAAGGAATATCTGGCGGACATGGTGCACATGCTGGTCTGGAACTCGGGTGGCCAGTCCCCTCTGCAGAGAAGATAAAGATGGTTAGATGACAAGAATTGACACTGACTTGAGCTACTGGGGCTCCTGTTCTGTTGAGAGCCTCGGTCACTCTAGTCACAGTCTTCAGAGGTCAGAAATCTCCATAGGGAGGTCTAGAAGAATATGGCTGCCTGTTCATTCTTAGTCACATTAGATGATGGGTTAAGAAAAACAGATGTAGAAAGCATTGCTCAAAATTAGACTAGAGCGAGGGACACCACGGAAAGAGAGCACATCCAAACTGGAACGTTAGGCGTTACTTGTTTCAATAAAATGCCACTTAATAAGATCCCATTGTCAAAGTGGGGACCCCGAGGTGTGTTGCTCTGAAATGTGGCTTCTACATGCATGTATGCATGGTGTGCATGCTGCACCTGCATATACACACATGGATGTGTACATACATACATACCCTCTGCCTCCATACCCCTCAGTAAAGCTAGCAAGTGTCTTGCCCCTGTAACTTGATGTTTAAAAAGAAGCCAGCTCGGGCTGGAGAGATGGCTCAGCGGTTGAGAGCACTGAGTGCTCTTCCAAAGGTCCTGAGTTCAAATCCCAGCAACCACATGGTGGCTCACAACCATCTATAATGAGATCTGACACCCTCTTCTGGTGTGTGTGAAGACAGCTACAGTGTACTCACATATAATAAATAAATAAATCTTGAAAAAAAAAAATAAGAAGCCAACTCAGCCCCAGGTAGAAAACATGAAAAATCAGATTTCTATTTGTTCCTTTTGCTTGTTTCAAAGCAACAGAGAACCCAGATGGTAAGCTATCCAGCTTCTACTGTTCAGACAGCAACTCAGCTGTGGACATGGGTTCCAAGCTCCTCAGTTCTCTGCCATGGAAAAATGCATTAAAAAATCATATGTCTCTGTACCGTAAAGTGAGTGCGGCCTTTAGAGAAGAATGAGTCTGGTCCTGTTTGGAGCTCCGCGGAGGGGTTGGTGATAATCAGGGAAGGACATGACTTACCTTTTGTGTCTTAGCTTTGTCCCTATAATCTCTCAGATAATAGAATCTGTCCTTTAGGAGTCTAACGCTTGCTGTGGGGAAGGCATCTGGCGCTCCATGGATAAAGGGGCCCTCAGCGAGGAAGCGCCCCCCCCACTCCCTTTATTGTCAATTATGCGCTGAAATATGTTTTCAGAATTCCAGCGCCCGGGACTCAGACTGAGCTGGCAGCTGATCAATTCAGCAGGATTTAGAGTTGTCCATCTAGACATGGGACCTAAAGTTTGCTTTGGCTAAATGAGGTAAAGGTACAATTATGTCCAGACACATACTAATAAATCTCTTGTAACGACCTATTTTCCACGTATCTTTTCTGGTATTTGGCTGAAGATTCAGATTATGCAATCTACAAGTTTGTCATTTCAGTGGCACCAGCAACACCCTGAGCCTAGGGAGGGCCGTTTAAACTTGAATTTGTTTGTATTTTTCCAACGCATGTGTCTGGAAAGGTTTCTTTCTTTCTTTTTTTTTCTCCCCAAAGTACAAAAATCCAAAGGGGGGGAAAAAGGAGACCTGTGGTTAAAAGCCTGGAAAGGCTGTGCACACTGCTTTCTGTACACCTTGAAGACTAGCAAAATCTTTAATATGAGACTTTATTTGTACAAAGCCAAACTTCAAAACCACTCAAAAGCTTTTCTTATTAACTGCTGTCAGTCCTGTGATTTACAGAGGCAATAAAGAACTGGAGGGGGGTACATTTATCACACAGTTCCACACCAGAAGCCATTTTGTCCAGCGGTTAAAGGCGAGAGATGAAATGAATTCTTTTGTTCTAAAGCAGCACACATATCCCCCGTCCCCTATTCTCCTGTTTGGGCACACCAGGCGACACTGGTGGCAGGTCACTACCCCGTTCCTGCTTCATGATAAACTGTGACCATGAAAATGCTGAGGGAACACTTAGAATAGGGAGCCAGGAGTAGCAATTATGAGATTTACGTGGCAACATAGTTATAACTTTAATTCTTGGTTTACTTTGAATAATAATAATGTGTGTGTGTGTGCATATGTGTGTTTGTGCATACATGCATGCTTACACACTCATGCACATAGATATGCAAGTGCATACGTCTCTGCGTGCTATCTTTCATCTTGGAAGAGCTGGATGATCCCCTTAAATAATGTTGGTTCTTTCCTTTTGCCCAGCAATCATCCTAGGATTTGGATTTTGGAGCTTGTCTAAGTTCTGATGCTGGAAAGCGCCATGATGAGTTTCAGGACACCGTTGTTTAATTCACTTCGTAGTGGATGCTGACTTTGTGTTTTGTATTCTGAGAAGACAGGGATGTTCCTCAAGAGGGGAGATAGTTTCAACCACTTTCTGAGCTTGGATTGCACATTTGTGTGCTTCTCAAGTGAACCTGTCGGGTGTTGAGCTAAGACAGTACATACAAGCTGCAATAGTTTTGCTGTCTGAGAGACTTACAGATAGGGCAGTTTTGACTATTCTGTAATTGAGCAAACCCATCACCTGATAGTATTTGTTAAGCTTCCACTTGTGCATGGCTGTGAGCTGGGCACAAAGATCACCTGGGAAAATGGCAATAGTTTGGAACTAGACACTGTGGTCATTGTGGTAATGTGCACACCAATGTTAAAACAGGAACGTTATTCCTTTTTTTTTTTTTTTTTTGATTTTTTTTTTTTTCAGGACAGGGTTTCTCTGTGTAGCCCTGACTGTCTTGGAACTCACTCTGTTAGACCAGGCTGGCCTCAAACTCAGAAATCTGCCTGCCTCTGCCTCCCAAGTGCTGGGATCAAAGGCGTGTGCCACTAGTGCCCGGCTAGGAACGTTATCCTTAGCAGAGCTAGTTACATGCTTGATTCATTTTCAAAAAACCAAGAGTGCCAAATAAGAGACCTTTCAATATTTTGTAAGTCCACAACAATTAGCTGTGCTTCTTAATTGCAATGTTAATAATATGGGAGGGGGTGTCAGGCTGGAAAGTTTGCTCTGCAGTTCCAAGCGCTCGCTGCTCTTGTACAGGACCTGAGTACCGTTCCCAGCACCAGCATAGGGTGGTTCACAACCAGCTCCTGGACACCGAGTGGCCTCTCCTGGCCTCAGTGGATACTTATACTCACAGGGACATACACATACACAGGGAAAAAACAAAAACGCAGACATGCATGATTAAAAAGTAAATGTTTTTAAACCTTTATTTTATTTTTATTTTTATTGGAGATGGGGTTTTGCTACATAGCCCTGACTGTGTTAGAACTTACTATGTAGACCAGGCTGGCCTCAGACTTGGAGAGATCCACCTGCCTCCCAAGACCAAAGGCACGCATAGCTACACCTGTCTTATTTGAGTTGTCAAAATATTTAAATTATAATCTTTCCCTTCCCCTAACTCCTCCCACATCCTCCCTTACCCTCCCAACTTATGGTCTCTCAAGCAGAAAGCACAAACACGGATATATACAAGTAAAAAAAAATATCTTTTTTTAAGAGAGAATAATACTAGTTGGGCGGTGGTGGCGCACGCCTGTAATCCCAGCACTCAGGGAGGCAGAGGCAGGCGGATTTCTGAGTTCGAGGCCAGCCTGGTCTACAGAGTGAGTTCCAGGACAGCCAGGGCTACACAGAGAAACCCTGTCTCTAAAAAACCAAATCCAAAAGAGAGAGAGAGAGAGAGAGAGAGAGAGAGAGAGAGAGAGAGAGAGAGAGAGATTATGCGAATAAGGCAGTCTTAGTGAGGCAGAAACCACGAAAAGACCCAGGAAGGAAAATTCCAGGTCGGGATACTTTTGTCAGCCGGTTGGTACTAAGTTTGAGCGGGGAAGGACTTTGCAGTGGAATTCTGTGGGAGTTTCGTGTAACCCTTCGTCCTCTTCGATGTATAATTTAGTGGTTAGAGCGATTCTTGCCTCTGTCACTATCGGTTGCTTTCACGGGAAGGGGAAATAGGTCCTTCTGTCAGTAATTGGTGACAGTGCTGAAAAGCCCATTATCTCCGTAGGAGAGAAGGCAAGCGCCCCGGCGTGCGAGGACATGGCTTCGCTGCAGTGTCCTGGCAGGCTTGAGCCGCAGCTGGGGCTCTGCTCTCTGAGGTACTGGGGGCCAGCCAAGCTTGTCGAGCTCACCTCAGTTTTTCAGATTGGATTAGGTATTTTCCATCCCTACGGTTAACTGATTTCCTTCTTCGTTTCTTCTTTGTTTCTTTCTTTTTCAAGTGCATGGAGGCTAGAGACAATTGTGGGTGTGGTTTCTCAGGAAGTCAGTCACTTTTTTTTTTGGTTTCTTTTTTCTTTTTCTTTATCCTTTTAAAAAAAAAAATTAAATGAGTTTATTTGAGCAGGCAGGGACCCAGGACTAGCGTAACCACCAGACAAGCAGGCCAGTGCTCCAGAGGCAGGCGGTCCTGGGGGTGGGACATCTGACTATTTCTGCTGTCTCAGTGCTACAATCTCCAACATGTGCCACCACGTCCTCCCTGATTTTAAAAGAAAGTTGTTGCTATAGAAAATATGGAAAATATGGGCTGGAGGACTGGGGGGATGAGTCAGGGGGTGAGGGGCCTTGCAGCTGAGCATAAAACCTGAATGCAATCCTTGGTTCCCAGATGGGAGAAGGGCAGAACAGACGTTAGGTCCCCAGACCTCCATATTTGCTTTGTGGTATTCAGGTGTGTTTACACTCACCACTGATGAATAAAATAACAAAAAAAAAAAAGAAGGAAAAGAAGGAGACGGGAAAGGAGAAGGAGGAGGAAGAAGAAGAGGAAGAAGAAGAAGAAGAAGAAGAAGAAGAAGAAGAAGAAGAAGAAGAAGAAGAAGAAGAAGAAGCAGAAGCAGCAAAGCAGCAGGAGAAGATGATGATGATGATAGGGTATGGAGAAGGAAATAAGCCAGTCCTCAAACCAAACCTTCCTGTGTGTGTGTGTGTGTGTGTGTGTGTATTGTATGAGTGCTGTGTGTGTATTGTGTGACTGTGTTGTACGTGTATTATGTGTGTTTTGTGTGAATATGTATGTTGTGTTGGAGTATGTTTTGTGGGAGTATATGTGTTGTGTGTTATATGAGTGTGTGAGTATATAGTATGTGCATGTGTGTCTGGTGTGTGTGTGTGTGAGTGTATGTGTGTATATGAATGTGTGTCTGGTGTGAATATATGTGTGTATGTGTGAATATGTGTTGTGAGTGTGTGAGTGTATGTGTGTGACATTGTATGTGCTTCCCTTTGGGGATAAGGTCTCACTTTGCTCCTAGGCCCAAAGGATCTTCTGTCTCAGCCTCCCCAGCTCAAACCACACAGTACCCGGTGCTAATGGTGGAAGGCTGCACCCTATCTCCCATCACATGTTTCTGTAAGCAATAGGTTGTTCTGGACCATTGTCAGCATGAGGTTTGCACAGAGTTATGGATAGGCAGGAGGCACGGGCCCGTCTCCTGTGGCTGGTGGCTGGGTGGTACTTGCTTGTGTGTCACAAAACTCTGAGAATTGGAAAGTTCCAGGTTGTCTGTTATGAACTGAGGCCAAGATCAGAAAAAGAATTATCCATTATTTAAGGCTTTGAATAGGAAACCGAGGAGATAGGGGGATTTGGGAAACTCTGGGAGAAGGGGACAGGAATGTCTCATGATGGGGGACTTAAACACCTACTGTCCCATGACACATCAACACTGCTGGCCATCTTTGCCTTTTCTCTGGGTTATCCCTTTCTGCAGAATGGAATATTAAAAACCGAGTTGTTTTCACTAGTCTCTTGAATTTGTTATCTTATTTCAAACCTTATCAGATTGCCTTAACCAAATAGAGTGAATGGCTGCTGGGTAGTTGAGGACTTGTCCTTAGCAGTGAGGGCACCCAGAAGCTAAGTCTGATGTCTGGGCTTACGTGGCTGTCTGGCCACCTTTAGAGAAATCCCATCATAACCATTTGCTATGGTTTGAACTTCACGCTTCCCTGTTGGAAAGAAAAACTTTATACAGAGACTTGCTTTTTATATGACTTTGAAAGGAGTTACATTTTATTTCTGACACTTATTGTACTATAAAGTCTCTAGTTTCTGATAGTTAAGGTGGAAACTTTTAACTTTCTCTCTCTCTTTAAACACACGCACACATACACACACAGACACACACACACACACACACAACAGAACTCGCGGGCCTTTTTAGTACAAGGGCTTCTCAAATAATCCCAATGCTTTGAAAAATGAAATGCTTTATTTTATGAAGCAGTTTTGGGGTCAACTTTCCCCCCTAAAACGCATGCTTTTATGTCGGGCAGTTTAAAGAGAGACTGCTAACTGGAACCAACCGTCAATGAAGTTGCGTCAAGTTGTGTTTCCTATTAGTTTTGTATCTTTGCTATTAGTCACTTATGAAAGGGCACAAGGACATCTAACAGTGCCCCAAACAAGAACGGAGAAAACAGATGTCGAAGCCCCCCTGCCTCAATCGTTTGCCGTTATTATTTTTTTTTGTTGTTGTTAAAAAGCTCAGTGATTATTAGTGGATTATGGAATAAACTTTGCTCGCCTGGCTCCTTGCAACACCGTTAGTAGCAGCTCGTAGTGGAAAATGGGTGATTGACTAGAATTTCAGAGAATACAGAAAAGGAGCTGCTGTCTATGCCTGGAAGCACCACGAGGAGGGAACTATGGCTTTTGTGATAGTTTGGAGGGCCGGAGCCTCTGAGGCCATGCTTATTATGTTGTCTTGGTGAGCAGTGAATTGAAAAAAAAAAAAAAACACAAGGCTGGTCCTTGGGTAGCTGTGACTTATCCTTACAAAAGTTCCATGCTGACTTAAATAAGGATCGTTGGGGCTGGGCGATGGTGGGGGGAGTGTTGGGAAACCCTACCAACTTAATTTTTCCAATAAATTTATCTAAGAGCCTGTGGGCTCCCATGACACTACATAGAATTATTATTAATGTGTGCTGTTCTGAGGGCAGTATTTGCTGTGTGGAACAATCACCTCAGCCTCTGGAATTTCAGGAAAGTGGTAGGGAAATGAGAGGCAGATTAATGAGCAACAGCCGAAAGCAATGTGCTGTGTGATGGACACAGCATTTTTATCGTGACTGGGGCAGGGGAATGGACACAGAGGCTGCTATTTTAGGGTCAGGTCACACATGGAGTTGGGGAAACCGGTCAAGAATTTTTTTGTTGTTGTTTGTGTGTACAAACACACACACTCACACACACACACACACACACATACACACACACACATTCGCAAATGATGGCCTTGGTTATGGCCAGAAAAAGTGTGCTTAAGATTTTGCTTTTAATTGGGATGCTCCATTTTCAAGTCTTCTCCCAAGGATGCTGTGTGGTGGGTTTGGAGGCAGGGATGCTCTCCTGCAGGGGTTGTGCTTGGTACCATTGAGTCTATCATTGAAACCAGATACTGGGCACAGTGCTGCTCATTAGCACTTGCAACTTTCACGGTTAGTAGCTCTGCTTTGAAATCCACTGTTATGAATAGAGGCTTTTCACATTTAGTTTTTGATGTGTGTGCACGCACGTGTGTGTGTGTGTGTGTGTGTGTGTGTGTGTGTGTGTTGCATGTGTGCTTGTGTGGAGCCCAGCATTTGATGTTAGTTGTCTTCCTTGATCACTCACCACCTCATACTCTGGGACAGGGTCTCCCACTAGCACCCAGAACTCCCCGGTTCTGCTAGACAGACTGACCACCTTGCTCTGGGGAACAACAGTTTCCGCCTTCCTTGGGCTGAGATTATGGGCCGGTTGCCTGGTTTACCTGGCTTTCCTGTGGTTTCTAGGAGGCTGAACTCTGGTCCTCCCTCAGCGAGCGCTTTACCTGCTGAATCTCATTTTAGATTATTTTGAAGTCAATATTCCTCAGGTCTTCACCCCCACATTTATATCCGGCAGTCTTTCTACCCGGTTCCTCTTCCTGTATACATCATTTCCTAGACTTGCCATACGCCCGTTCTCCGTGGTATCCTCTAGCTGGCCTTGCACCTCCGTTGGTGCTGTCTGTGTGAATGCCAGCATTCACCATCCCTAAAGTCCAGGCCATTCTGTAGCAGACACTGGGTCCCTAGGGCCTGTCTCTCAGTCCGTGGAGTAGGTTTCTCTTTCTTCCGCTGGCATTGCGGGTTATGACTTGTGAATGAACCACTCTCATTCCAGAGATTGTGAGCCCTGTCTTTTTACCTCAAAAAGGTTCTGGCAGAGCCCCTAATGTGGTTACGAGTTGTACATTAATTTTCAGTGACCAGAGTCCAACTGCACGTAACTGCTGATAATCCTTCAGAAAAAAAGAAAAAGCTGCTTTAAAAAAAAATATATGGGTGACAACCCCACATGGGGTCACATAACTGAATAGGAGGGTCATGGAAAATTTGACGATGGCAAAAGATTTCTGAACACGAGACCAAAAATTAATTAGAAATGAAACTTAGGGCTTGAAAGATGGTTCAGGGGTTGGTTTTGCTCCCTGTAGCCATGTCATGTAGCCCAGTCTCTATTTTAACTCCAGCTTTAAGAGATGGCACCCACTTCCGGCTTCTATGAGTTCCTGCGCATGTGCGCGCATGCGTATGCACATATACATATCATTTTTTCATGCTGATACACACACCATACACATAATTAAAAACGAAATCAGTCTTTCAAAATGAATTGCGTAATGAATCTGAGGTGTTTCTGGAATGCTTGCCACGCCACACGACTTTACTGCAGCCTTGGCTCGGAACGCACTTGAGCACTTGACAGCACATCAAGTCGCACTGTGCCACCAAGCGCTGCCAGCAGCGCCTTGGCTCAAACTCCAGATGTCGCATGTCACAAACTGCAGGTTTTTTTTTTTTTTTTTTTTTTTTTTTTTACAGTACACACACAGTTTCCTGCTCTTTCAGAAACATAATGGTTTAATTACGGAATCTAGAGTCTTAATCGTTCCCCGCCGCCATCTCTCAGAGTGTATCAAGTCTTATGTCGTTGGATTGCATCGTAAGAAACGAAGCAGTCACGTTCCCATCTCATTTTGTCTTCCATAAATGGTAAAATCACGTGTGAACCAAAGAATTGTTTCGAAATAAATTCATGCTTTATTACCAGTAAATGTTTGATCTGTAGGCTTACATTACATACCTATTTGCCAGGGTCATAAAACATTTTTGCAGCACACAGGAGTCGGGAGTAGAAAAAGCTTGAGATGCCCTATCTTAGAATAGGAGAACCCGCAAAGTATTATTAGCAATTTACATTTTGTTTTATTTTGGATGATCTTCCCCCACTTGTCCTCTGTCTCCCTGTTCCCACCCCAACCCTTCCCCACCCCTGCATTCTCCTTATTACTTCTACATAACATCTGTTTCATTACTCTCCTCCCCTCCCCCTGTATCAAAGCCTCTTTCCCCTTCTCGTGTGCCTCTTTCTACTTGTCTGGCCTTTCTACACTTAAGTCCCATACAAAATAGTATATTTTATACAAATACATAAAAATTAGAAGCTAGGATTTGTCTGTGAGAGAACATGCAGAATTTGTCTTTCTGAACCTGGGCTATCTAACTTAATATAATATTTTTCAGTTCCTTTCATTTCCCTGCAAGTTTTTTATATCATAGTTTTGTATTTCTTTAAAAAAACTTTATTCTTGAGAATTTTATACATGTGTACAACAAAATACAATGGCAGCAAATGTCATAATTCAATTATTCCTATGGCTGAATACAAATTCTGTTGTGTATATATACCATGTTCCTCTGTGGATAAACAGCCAGGCTGGGTCTATTTCTTGGCTGTCGTCAACAGAGGGGCATTGAATATAGATCTGCAAGTGCCACAGATTTGCAAATGCCTCTGTGGCAGGAGTCCTTTGGGTGGGCGAAGCTCAGGGGTGGTGTAGCTGGCATACCTTCTTCTATGAGGGTTGGGCACAGTCTTAAGACCTAATCCTAAGGCTATTAAGGGATCTGTCATATTAATGTAATCATAGCATTTCTCCTGAAGGGCATTACAGGTCCCCAAAACATTAGCTAATATCGCCATTTGAAAACTAGCTGGGGAGGTGGTTTGGTTGGTGAAGTGCTTGCAGTCTAAGACCTGAGTGTGGATCCCCAGCACCCGGGCTAAAAACCCTCTTGGCAGCATGTTCCGTACTCTTAGCCCTGAGGACAGAGAGATGATAGGAGGCTCCCTCAGACTCGCTGGCTAGGAGGCTGGCCAAACTGGCAAACCCCAGGTTCAGGGAGAATATGACAGAGGGTGTGGAGGGAGACACTGTGGTCAATCTACTTGTGCACACACACAATTAAAAAAAATAGCTGTGCTTTGTTTAAATTTTGAGAAAATGATACAAACTTTATTTGAGATAAAGTGAAAGATAGTAGAGTTCTGAGCCCCCTTCCTTCCTCCCTTTCCTTTTCCTCTTCCTCTTCTTCTCTCTTCTTTCCTCTTCTCTTCCCATCCTTCCTTTCTTCTTCTTTTCTTTCTTCCTTTCTTCCCCCCTCCCTCCCACCCCCTCTTTCTTTCTTTCTTTCTTTCTTTCTTTCTTTCTTTCTTTCTTTCTTTCTTTCTTTCTTTCTTTCTTTCTTTCTTTCTTTCTTTTTTCTTGAGACAGGGTTTCTCTGTGTAGCCCTGGCTGTCCTGGAGCTCACTCTGTAGACCAGGCTGGCCTCAAACTCAGAAATATGCCTGCCTCTGCCTCCCAAGTGCTGGGATTAAAGGTGTGCACCACAACCGCCCGGTTTCTTTCTTTCTTTCTTTCTTTCTTTCTTTCTTTCTTTCTTTCTTTCTTTCTTTCTTTCTTTCTTTCTTTCTTTCTTTCTTTCTTCCTTCCTTCCTTCCTTCCTTCCTTCCTTCCTTCCTTCCTTCCTTCCTTCCTTCCTTCCTTCCTTTCTTTCTTTCTTTCTTTCTTTCTTTCTTTCTTTCTTTCTTTCTTTCTTTCTTTCGACTGGGTTTCTTTGTATATCCCTGGCTAACCTAAAACTTTCTCAGTAGATCAGGCTGGTCTCAAACTCACAGAGATGCCTTTTTCTGCCTCCAGAGTACCAGGATTAAAAGTGTGCACCATCAATCCTAGCAAAGCCACTTGTTTCTAATCCCACCATTTCTAGGTATGTGACACAGATTATATGAGTTTCTCAGGCCTTGTTTTCTTATTTATGAGACAGGGACAACAGGGACACCTGCCACAGAGAACTTCTTTGAGGATTAAATGAATTAAGATCTGTTGAACTCTTTCTCAAAGAAGGTGTATAGACAAGATCTCAACAGCTATTATTCTGTACATTAGCACACCGTTGGGTTCTCACTGGATCACACTGCCTTCCTGAAGCTACAGAAGAATGGAAAACAGTTGGCAGAGTGTTCACTTGGTATGCATGAAACCTTCAGCTAAATTCTCAGTGGTGCATAAAGCTGGACGTGATGATGTATGCCTATAATCTCAGCACTCGGATGCTGTGTTAGGGTCCAAGAATCATGGAGGAGAGACCCCAGACTCAAAGAGTATTCAAAGGCAAAGAGCACTTATTCTTCAGAAATTACCAGCACACGGGGGTGGGGGTGGGGGTCGACCATTCATCAAAATGACGACCCTAAACAAAGATGCACAAGCCTTTTTAAAGGAAGCAAGGTGAATTTTAGCAAAAGTTAGGTAATCTAAAACTTCATGATGGGGTCTGGGGAAGTCTCATGGGTCAGTTTCTGATTGGCTGCTATGTTAGTTTCACTATATTATTTGGTGAGGCCTGGAGGAAATCCTAGGAACTGACTCAGCTCCAGCCTCATTTCCTCTAGCCTGATGTCCCAGGAGCTGACTCAGCTTTGAGTTTAACCTCCCTTTGTCGAAACCATCAAGGATTAGCAGCCCATTGTCAGTAGCTCCCTCTGAGGAGCCCAATCTGCTTCCCTTGGAAACTGAATCTTTTCCATTCCCAAAGTTTTTATTTCTTAGGGGACCTCTCAGCTGGATGCTGAGCAGGAGGACAAGAAGTTCAAGGACATCCTCAACTATGTAGTAAGCTGGAGGCCAGCCTGGACTTTAAGAAGCCCTGAATAAAAAAAAATTATTAACCCCTCCCAAACAAAACAAAAATGCACCATATCAAACTAAACCAACCAATCAGCTGACCAACCGAATAAGCAAGGAAAATATTTATCTGAAAAAAAGTTTTGTCTTTTTTTTTGTTGTGTTCTCTAGGGAGAGCTGATGGGCATTTGTTTGTTTGTTTGTTTGTTTGTTTGAGACAGGGTTTCTCTGTGTAGCCCTGGCTCTCCTGGAACTCACTTTGTAGACCAGGCTGGCCTGGAACTCAGAAATCTGCCTGCCTCTGCTTCCCAAGTGCTGGGATTAAAGGCATGTGCCACCACTGCCCGTGGTCATTTTTTAAAAGTTATTCATCATTGTGCATATGATCTCTTTCTATGTCTCTGTCCTTTCTCTCCCCGGTCCCATGTGTATATGTGTGTGTGTGGTGTGCATATACTTGTGCTGAGGTCAGAGGACAACTGTATGGTGTGGGTCCTCTCCCCCAACTGTTAAGTAGGGAGAGGTGGAACTCAGGTTACCAGGCTTGCTGAGACATCCTGATGACCCATAAAAGTACTCGTTTCTGATGGGCCAGGCTCACCACAAAACATGAAGAAAAGGGGGAGATGTGAAGTGGGCGGTGCACAGCGTGATACTGGAGTTTGGGCAAAGAGCCCAGGAGTGAGTTGTTAGTTTGAATAGGCATGACAGGATCCACAGGTGCAGGTGAGATCACCTCAGGGCACTGGTTCTCAACTTTCCTAATGCTGTGACCCTTCAGTACAATTCTTCATGCTGTGGTGACACTGGACCATACAATTATTTTCATCGCTACTTCGTGTATTGTGATTTTGCTACTGTTATGAGTCATAATGCAAATATCTGTGTTTTCTGATGGGTTTCAGTCATCCCTGTGAAAGGGTGATTGAATTCTCTGAAGGATTTTAAGGAACTCTGCACAGGTTGAGAATCGTGCCTTAGGGGAATGTTCAAGATAGAAAGTCCTCTGCATAGGTAACTTTATTTTAGCATCTGATATATAAGTATTGCATTTACATCTTTTTTTATTCTCCCCTCTTTCCCTTCTAAGTCTTTCTCTGTGCCCCTGACTTCCTCTCAAATTATTGACCTTTTTGATTATCATTGTTACATATACGTATATATATATATATATATATGTGTGTGTATACACATACACACTCCAAGCCTACTGAGTCTGTTTATTGTTGCTGTACCTCTATGGGTTTGGGGCTAACCACTTGAGATTGGTGCCTGGTTTCTGGAAAGGACAATTTTCCCTCAGAAGCCATTCATTGTCTATAGCTCTTCCTCTAGGGTGAGGCCTTGAGAGACCTTGGAGGGGAGTACCAGGACAGAGAGATGGGAGGGGGGTGATTGGGGAATGGGCAGAGGGAAGAGAGCTTATTGGACTTATGGGGAGGGGGAAACCAGGAAAGGGTAAAGCATTTGGAATGTATTATTCACTGGGTTTATTTATTTATTTATTTATTTATTTATTTATTTATTTTCTGTATTCTTTGTTTACATTCCAAATAGATAATAAATACATAAATAAATAAAAACAGAGACATCAGCAGTTCAAATATCAATGAAGACACTGCCTCATCTTGAATTCCTAGCTTGGTTCAGATTATCTATCTATCTATCTATCTATCTATCTATCTATCTATCTATCCATCCAAATGTCTATCTGTCTATCCATCTATCCATCCATCTATCTATCTATCTATCTATCTATCTATCTATCTATCTATCCATCCATCCATCCATCCATCCATCCATCTATCCATCCATCCAAATATCTATCTAAATATCTATCCATCCAAATATCTATCTATCCATCCAAATATCTATCTCTCTATCTATCTATCCATCCATCTATCTATCCATCTATCTATCTATCTATCTATCTATCTACCTATCTACCTACCTACCTACCTACCTATCTAATTTATTTTAAGTGTATCTGGCCAAAAGCACTAGTGACCTTCAGTAAGAACAACTCTATGATATACTCAGAAACAAAGGGCTGTGAGATAACAAATGAAAGCGTATTAGTCAGGTTTTGCTACAGTGACGGTGTTTAACAAGCAACTCTGAAATGTTAGTGCTTTACAGCAACCAACATTGGTTTTCTTGGTGAGGAGACTCTGCTTTAGATTTGAGTTGAGTTCAGATATTGTGGTGGTTTGAATATGCTTGGCCCATGGGAAGTGGCACTATTAAGCAGTGTGGCCTTGCTGGAGTAGGCGTGTCCTTGTTGGTGGAAATGCATCACCATGGGAGTGGACTTTAAGCTCTCATGCTCAATCTCTACCTAGTGCAGAAGGGACACCCCTGGCTGTCTGTGAGACGGTCTCTTCTGGCTACAATTGGATCAAGCAGCAGAACTCTACAGCTACGTGGCTCTAGCTTTAGAGTCAAGAAGAGAAGGGACTACTGGGACAATTGATGTTGGTTAGCTGGAGCTAAGAAATTAGTGGTGATTAAGACCAGCATTGCTGAGGTAAAATAATCTGAGAAGTGTTCTCTGAGATCACAAAGAAGCTGTGTTCTAGAGAGTCAAGGTTGGGCCACATGTTACAGCTGGACTTGGTAATATGTAAGAATCACCCAGGTGGTACTTGTTTTGAAAGAATGAAGGGGTCACAGAGAGCAGCTTGACACTGTGAAAGGCCAAGGAAAGCCATTGGTGAGGGTGCAGCCTCAATTACAGTTCACAGCACAGGACTGAAGGGGTCAGGCAAAGAAGTTGAGACTTGGCACCATGAAGAGAGCTTATGAGAGGCTATTGATGAAGCCTAGTTACAGTGGAAGACCTCAGCATATTGAGGATGCCAGTACCATGGGATGATCACCAAGAACAGCAGCAGCAGTGAAGTGAAGTCAACCAGAGCATAGATTGCTACAGAGGCCAGAGCTGGGGAAGTGACACCAGCCCTTTGGAGGATACCAGAAGGTCATGTATGGACCCAGACGCTGGAACAAGAAGCTGTGAAATTGAAAATGCCTTGGAGACCCCAAGATGTTAGAGATGCCAGAACTGTGGTCTACCTGTGGAGGAAAGCTAACGGGGAGTGGAAACAGCCCAAGAGAAAGAAGTGTGTTGTCATCAGAGCTGAAAGGGGTTGGGCATCAGACATGGGGGTACAAAGTTTGGAGTTTGCCCACCTAGTTTTTAGTCTTGCTTTAGACTAGTATTTTACTGCTGTGACATTTTGGAATGATAATGTATATTCTGTGCCATGAATTGTTGGAAGTATGTGATCTGCCTTTTGATTTTATAGGGGATTAGAGTTAGATTCTGCGATTGCATAAATCTCTTCCCCTGGCTGCCACAGGATCAAGATGTAGAACTCTTACTTCCTTTTACAGCACCATGTCTGCCTGGATGCTGCCATGCTTCCTGCCATGATAACGAACTGAACCTCTGAAATTGTAAGCCAGCCCCAATTAAATGTTGTCCTTTTTAAAAGTTACCCTGGTCATAGTGTCTCTTCACAGCAATTTAACCCAAACCGAGACAGAAGTCTTCCATATATGTATTAGTCAGCTGGGGGCTACTGTAACAAAATTCCAAACACTGGGCTACTTAAATAGCAGAACTTTTTTTTCTTCAGAAGATCAAGGTGTTACTTTTTTTGTTGTTGAAACAGTGTCTCACTTATCTCAGACTGACCTGCAGTTCTCTGTGCAGCTGAGGATGACTTTAAAGCCCCGATTCTCCTGCCTTAGCCTCCCCGGTGCTGGGGTCATAGCTGTGTACCACTGTGCCTGGTTTCTATGCAGAACTGAATCAAACCCTAGGGCGATGTGTATATTAGGCAAGCACTGGATCAATTGGGATACATTCCCAGCCTGTGGACTATTTGTTTGTTTGCTATTTATCTATTTATTTCACTTGCCCTCTTACCTCAGCTTGCAAATGGCCACCGTCTTGCCTTCTTGCTGTGCCCTCTCCTGGTCTCTCTCTCTCTCTCTTTTTCCTTCCTTTTTCTATGCCTGAATGGTCCTGATGTCTCACTGTTTAAATCTCTTACAAGGACATCGCTCTGTTTGATGTAGAGCCCAATCTATCAGTCTCATTTTTACTTAATCGGCTCTTTAAAGGCGCCATCTCTAAATATAGTTCTCCTCTCAGTCTTCCCCTTAATGACTTCTTTCCCACTGGCAAAGAACTTACACTAGAATCTCATTTATTTTTATTTTTTGGCTTTTTTTTTCTTGAGACAGAGTATCACTATGTTTGCCTTTCTGGTCTAAACTCACCAATATTCACCTGCCTCTGTCTCCTGAGTGCCAGGATTAAAGGTGTGTGCCACCACAGTTGGTCAGGAAACATAATTTAGCAAATTAGAATAAATGTTTAGAGTTGAGCAGCTTTCTTTTTCCTTCTTGATTGGAGGAGAATTTACATTGGCTTAATGCTCAGGAATCATCAGATTCCCTCCTTGTCAGTTATTTGAATTTTCTGAGAAAACAGATGGAAGTCCAGTGAGTAATTTTAGAGTTGTGTACTGTAATTTACTATATAGATCAGTCTCAAGAAAAACACCGTTTTCTCTGTTCAGAATAGTGTATAAGGGCTTCAAATGTTTGACCTTCTGGTCCAATGACATACCGTCTCATAGCTCCTCAAAAATCCAGAGATAGTCCTTTTAATTTTCCTTACCATTTTTATTAGAGTTTAGAAAAGGTTAATTAGGCAACCACTGATCTTGGGGGAGAAAGAAGATTTTAAAAAAATATAGACTATTACAAGATGTCCTCATTGGGTATGAAGGTAACACCACAAGGGGGAACTATAATTTTATCAAATTTGTCCTGGCAAGTTGGCTCAGAAGGTAAAATGATTAGAGCCTGCAGAGTTAATTTTAATATGCTAATACATCATAGCAAGTTGGGGACTTAAATAAAATGATACAATTAATATACTTTTATGAGATGTAGAAAGACTTAGTAAGGTCATTTGCAGATTACATTAGAGCTACATTTGGACTTATTGGGTTTAAAATTCAACATTCTTTAGAGGAAGCAGTGGATGTCTGACCTGCCTCTCAGCCAGCAGCCACCTTTGAATGATAGAGTGTACATCCAATTGGGTGGATCTTGAGCTGGGATCATAAGATAAATGGACGCTCCGTCTTCCTCTCTAAATATTCCCAGGATCAAGCTTTTAGATTTTTTTTTTTTTTTTTTTTTTTTAGTGTTACAACCCAGAAAATGGTATGCTAATTCTGGAAGGGATTTTCTTTTAAAAGCTTATTTAATTGATTTTAGAAGACTTTTTCCTTTTACTGTGTCTCTGGAATTCTACAACTTTGCTTGGCAATACATCTGAGTTTCTTGGTCCTTCTTGGATGAACAGTTTCATTGTGAAATCTGAAATTGTCGAAAGCGATTATGTTGATGAAGGAACTACAGGTATATGTGTGCGTATGTTTGTGTGTGTGTGCGCGTGTGTGTGCATGCGTGATACACATGTACAGGTGAGAGAACATCATGCAGGCGTCCATTTTCTCCTTCTACTCCATGGGGTCCCAAGGATCGAACTCAGGCCATCAGACTTGCAAGCAAGCGCCTTTACCCACTAAGTCATCTCACCTGCCCTCTACTTCATTTTTTGGACGAGAATCTGTCATTGAACCTAGGGTTTATCAACCTGGCTTGACTGGCTAGGCAATGTGCTTCAGAGATCCCCCAGCCTGCGTCCCCAGGCCTGAGATCAAAGATATACACTGTCTTTCTAGGATTTTATGTGTGTGCTGGGGAATCTACCTCATCCTTGAGAGCCAAGCACTCTACCAGTGGAGCCACACCCCCTGGCCTCCTCACTGGCTAACTTTTATGTTAATGCTAAAATGTGCTCCCTTGAATCTCCCTCTAGTACTAAGTATACACATAAAAAATACCCCTTTGCATTTCCATGGAGTCCTGATTATCACCGGTTATTCCAGTGTGTCCCCGTGAAGCCTTAATTAGGGGAAAGAGTAATATATATCTGAAGCAGAGAAGTCACAGGAATAAGAAATACTTCAAATAATTCTCAATTTCTCATTAGCAAGCCCTGATAGAGAGCAGACGTAATTAGAGCGATAGCGTCTAACTGGCACGCGTACATTTGACTAAAAGCCAAGAGCAACAGTCACGATATTTATGTTCATGTTTAAATTACTCAAGTGCTTAATTGTATAATTTCAGTTTCAATTACCAGACGCCCTCACTTTTAAAATTAGTCCTTTGAGTATTAGCTGCATGATGTTGTTATTAAAGTTGAAAATCTGCTATTATGGTTTAGAGGATTATTGAAAGTTGTTGGCATATGTCTTGTTTAATAAATAAGTTTAATTGTGCATGTAATCTGGTAATTGAGTAATGATGAATTATACTTTTTACAGAAATGTAGAATGACTCCCCCCTCCCTTAGGGTGAAACAAAGCCACTTTTTAGGGATTTATTTCACAAAGAAAGTATTATAAACCATCTAAGATATCACTTTTACACTATAGGAACTCCTGTAAACTGTGTGACCATAGACAAGATCTACTTTTATTTATGCATGTGTGCATGTGTGTGCTGGTATTTTCAGAGTCCAGAAGAGGGCGCCGGGTTCCCTGGAGTTGGAGTTATAGGTGGTTGTTAACCTGCCTGTGTGGTGCTGGGAGCTAGACTAGCAAGTACTCTTAAACTACCAAGCCATCTCTCCTGCCCGAACAGTAAGACTTTTAATGGAAATTTTATATTAAATATTCCCCTCTGCCTCCCATCCTCATATAAGAGATGCTGGTGCAGGGGGATGAGGTTCAATTGCTGAGGCAGTAGAGCATATATATACTTAACCCATTCTCAGCTTCCCCTTGGTGTTGGAAAGCACGGCAGGCTAGCACACACAACAGATAAGGCTGCTCCCAGCAACCCAACATCTGCTGTTACCTGGAGTGAATTTCAGCACTCATGACAGCTCCGGGAGCGCATCCTGCTTCAAGGGACCGAACTTCCGCTCATCAGTTCTGCTGCTGGTCTTGCTTCTGTGAGCTTGGCTAGTCTCTGCTGACTTCTGAGGGGAACAACAACGGTTTCAGACCTACGTCTCAGAACAAGAAAATTAGGACTCGAAAATTCAAATATATATACATATATATATATTTCTAAACGACATTGGCTTCCATCTTGATTCTAAGGCATAAAACAAAAACAAACAAACAAACAAACAAACCCTTCGCATCTAGAAGGATTACAGTCTTGTCCGTAACTTCCTTTGGTGGATATTTACTTACGGAAGTCGTGGGAACTTTGGAAGAAAGGGCTTTTTTTTTCAAGCTGCGTGCTACAGATTTCTTTCTTGGGTCTGGGTGAGTTTTGGAATCCAGGTTTGTGGGTTGTTGGTTCCTCTCCAGTTCCATTCAGGTGACTCACGGCGTGGATTGAGGTCGCCAGGCTTGGCAGCAAGCGCCTCTACTCACTGAGTTGCCATTTCGACCTTGAGACTAAAACACACATTGAAGGGCAGTGATCCGTTCTGTAGACCAGAGGTGGAGTAAAAGAGGCATCAGAGGACAGCACCCGGCCTTAGAGTCAGCCAAGACCAGAGTGTGAGAAAAGACTGAGGGTGGGTTGGAAGCCCTTAAAGAAAATAGGAAGACTCTCTTCTCCCCAAGGTGCCCCTGGGATGGCCCCTTCTCCACGTTGTCAAAAAGGTAAGTGAACAGGGATCCAGGCTCCGTTGATGCGGAGCAACGACGCATGGCTTAAATAGGAGATGCAATGAATCCTGAATGTTGAATGGGCGAAGTACCCTGTTTCCAGTTTCAGCCTCCAGATAGCCCGGGGCAGGGTTCGATGCTCCTAGTGAGAACACAGAGGAGTCTCCTCTGGGGAGATGGCCACAGAGAAAAGCCCTGGAAATAATGGTATTCAAGTCAATGTAAGGGCGAAAGCACCATTTAACCCTCCTTGGGGTCAGTCGGCCTTTCTCACAGACTCACTCATCAGCAGGTCTCACTGTGCCGCGTGAGTGGGTGGCTGACAATCTTCAGATGCTTAAGAACGCACAAAATGGAAGAGAATGAATCTGCCGTAAAAAGGACTCTGGATCTAGAAGACACACACACACACACACGCACACACAATGTAACTTTAAAAAATCAGAGAACGTAGGTAAATAGAGACTCAGAAGGGCTTTTAGCCGCACCCTTAGGAGCTGGAAAAGGGAACAATATATTCTAAAGACTCAGAGAAGCCGATTTAGAAACTAGAATTCTGTATCCAGTAAGCTGCGAGCTGACTTCTATAAATTATTAAATCCAGCATTTTTATTTGCCTGCAGAGGGACAGTTCCTTAGAGTCTCTAGTATTTCTTCCTATTTTGAGACAGGGTTTTTCCTGTAGTCCAGGCTAGCCTCTAACTTGCTACATAGTCCAGCATGACCTCGAACTTTTTATCTCCTGCCTCCAAGAGGCATTTTTATCTCACCCCTCCCTCTTCTGAGGGTTGCCACGAGAGATGTATGATACTGCGCCTGGGTCGCGGAGCCGACTCAGGACTCTGAGCACAGGAGTAAACACTGTGTCAACTGAACCACATCCCAGCCCATCTGTGCTGGCTAGTTTTTATGCCGACTTCACACAAGTTAGAGTCAGGAATTTGAGCTGAGAATGCGCTTCCATATGATCAGGTTATAAGACAAACCTGAAGGGCATTTTCTTAATTAGTGATCGATTAGGCTTAGTCCACTCTGAGTGGGGCCAGCCCTGGCCTGAAGGTCCTGCATTCTCTAAGAAAGCAGGCTGAGCAAGTCATGTTGAGCAAGCCAGTAAGCAGCACCCCTCCATGGCCTCTGCATCAGCTCCTGCCTCCACGTTCCTGCCCTGTTTGAGTTCCTGTCCTGACTTCCATCGACGAAGAACACTGATATGGAAGTCTAAGCCCGATAAACCCTTTCCTTCCCATGTTGCCTTTGGTCATGGCGTTTTAGCACGTAGGATTAGCAATAGTAATCCTAACCAAGATACCATATTTAGTGTCTTCTATTGACAAAGAGTCTGATTTATTTTAAAATTTCGAGTAATTTATTAGTATGATGTGTGGTGCATGCGCACACAGGCACACATGCCACAGCTCAGGTGGAGGTCAGGGGAAACTCTGTGGAGTCATTTTTTTTTTTTTTTTGATTTGGTTTTTCGAGACAGGGTTTCTCTGTGTAGCCCTGGCTGTCCTGGAACTCACTCTGTAGACCAGGCTGGCCTCGAACTCAGAAATCTGCCTGCCTCTGCCTCCCAGAGTGCTGGGATTACAAGCGTGCGCCACCACCACCCAGCTGTGGAGTCAGTTTTTACCTCCACGTCTATGTGTGTTCTAGGGATCAGACTTAGCTTGCTAGGCTTATGCAGCAAGAGCCTTCATGCATAAGGGGTCGTCTTGCTGGCCTCAGAGTCTGATTTATCACTTGTTCGTAAATGGTTCGGGCTGTGATGGGCAGCAGAAAAAGATCCCATGTGAGAGATGGGGAAACTCAAGAAAACCCCGTCATAGTTACGGCAGGCACTTTCAATCCCTTCCCTATTGGGTTCCCTCAGTCTACCAGTATTGGCCTCAGCTGGGGTAAATGCAAGGCACACCCAGTCCTTGCCTGCTTCCCCTAGAGGAGCTGAGGAAGAGCATCCTATGAGAAGCTGGGTGGAGATGTGTCCGTCAGGGTCAAGCCTCAGCCAATTGGGATTTAGGAGATGGTTGGACAAATGCCTCACGGCTTTGGCCTCAGCTATCTGTGCCAGTTCCAATCTGCACACTGGGTGTGTCCCTGAGGATCCCATGCTTGGCGTGTCTGGAGGTGACCTGCTTATGGGCACACCCTCAGTGAATCTGGGCTGTCACTTGACCAAAGCACAGCCTTTACAAGGACTGTCTTTTGGGGGAACCAAGGATATTGCATGTGGGTTTTTTTAAATACAATAAAGAAACATCTTCCCTTTGAATTTTTTGCAAACAAGAGAAGTGAGATGAATTGGACACTTCTTTACTGAGTATACTGATACTTCTTTACCTCTATAGTGTGGTGTTTTCTTGCTTTGTTTTATTTGTGGGGAAAAATGGGAGAGGAAAGAGGTCCTAGGAGGATTACTTTTTTCTTTGTCAGCTTTTGGATATTTTAGCCCTGCCCCCTTTAATATGCTTTGGAAGTATATTAAATTATTCTGGTCCTTGACCAAGAAAGTAAACCAATAAGTCTTCCTAGAAATTTCCATAGGTGCTGTAGCATTAGCTTTATTCTGCTTAGGTGAGAAAATGACCAGGAATTAGAATTACCCCCTCCTGGGCTATAGGAGAGAGGTTGTGTTATGATTTTCTGTTGGTTTGATCCGTGTTTGGAAAATGGATTTTTTTTGTTTGTTTGTTCGCTTTGTTTTTGTTTGGACATGGTCTCGGAATGTAGCCCAGGCTATCCACAAACTGAAGATCCTCGTGCTTCTAACTCCCAAGAGTGCTGCAAATGCAGGCTTGGGCTCCTCCCCACTCTACTTCCTTTAGAGAACTTTATCTCCCATAGCTCCTACACCGTCTCCCTGCCCTAGTGTCCCAGAAGCTGGATTACAGGCATGTGCCGGTAGACAGAGATAGCTCATTTCCATGCTAGTCTTACTGTCCTTGCTCATCATCTTGAAGCCAAATTTATCTTCCAGGAGTTTTCGCTTGGCAAATAGCGGAAATGGATCGTGCCTGTGGGGCGCACCCTGACTTTTGTGAGAGGTTGGCATGGGTTGATATTTCTTCACTGGCGATGATGAAAAGAAGTTTTGAGTGAGACAGAAAGATGCTTTGCATGTAGTCATGGGTTTGGACTGGGTGCCTACTTAGCTTTTACAGGGCCTTGGGGATTGAACTTGGGTCCTCATGCTTGCACTTTCCCAAATGAGCTGTCAATGCATCCTTGGCTTTTCAAGTCAAGCGTCTGGGGTTAACCTCTTCCAATTGAGCTCATTCAGAAAATGTTTGGTTCTCATTTAGGAAACCCATTTTGCAGAGTCACGGGGTGTTGACTGAACTAATGCCCATGAAGCATGAAATGTAGTGCCTGTGATATGTCTGTCTTTCTGTCTGTCTGTCGGTCCATCGATCCATCCATCTGTCTGTCCACCCACCCACCAACCCATCCACCCACCCACCCACCCACCAACCCATCCATCCACCCACCCATGCATCCACCCACCCATCCACCCATCCACCCACCCACCCACCCACCCACCCACCCATGCATCTATCCATCCATCTATCTACCATCTATCTATAATGGTGTTCTGAACCTTCAAACTTAAGTCAGCTAAGTAGGAGGAGTCTCCCTTCTGTTCATGGGAGACTGAATCTCATTCCTAGAGCAATGTGGCCTGGAGATGCTGGCTTGAATTTAGTTCCTTCTTGAATTTAGCGCACTGGCCTGTGGCTGCTAGTTCCATTTCAGCTCCTCAAATTGTCATCTCAGCATCAGCATTCCTTCTAAAACTGCTTGGAGTGTGGGTCTGACTAGCTAGCCCATTTCCTTTTCCCCCCTCTTTATTTATCTCCTTTTTTCTTCTTTCATTCTTTATCCTTTCTATATTTTTGCTATGTTTTTGTGGTGTGTGGTGTGGTGTGGTGTGGTGTGGTGTGGTGTGGTGTTGTGTGGCATGTGTGTGAGTGAGTGCACAATGCAGGTGTAGATGTCCTGCGTGGTGGTAAAAAAAAAAAATCAAGCTGTCCCCACATGGGCAGCAGGGGGGAGGAGCCCACCAGCAGTCCACTTGTCACAGGGTACAGGTGATCAGCCATTCTCCAGAGTAGCTGATTGGTGAATATTTACAATATTGACTGACAGGCAGAAGGGCCTGGGTGTGAGGCATGTGTATCATGCAGTGCATCAGCTGGGATGTAGAGACATTGCAGCAGTGGCCAGAATCCTTGCTGCAGGAGCTTAAAAAAGAGCACTGGAGGTTACTGGTCACCAGATAAACCCCGCCACGCTGAACCGTGGGAACTGATGCCTTTCCCCGTTTACCGCCGATGAAGTGTGCCGATTCACCCAGCAAGACAGGGATAAACTCTGGACAAAGAACTTGTTTTTCACTAAGTTGCATATTTTCTTTGTGCCCCTCCCTCCCCTTCTTTCCCTCTTCCCCTCCCTCTTCTTCCTCCTCTTTCCCCCTCCTTGTTTCAGTAGTCCGGGCTATCTATGGTGGAGGATGGACTTGATTCTAATCCTTCCTTGAGGACCCCAAAGGGGGAAAACTTGTCATCTATCTCTCTAGCAAATGCAATGTTTTGGATCTAGTCAGTGGGTTGAGGAACCCTGAAGTGTTTATAGAATAATCAAGAGAACATCGGACATTATTTCTGTACTAATAGGTAGCTCAGGCTTCCAAGAGTCTGCCCTGAAGTTGGCGGACTTCATATGTCAGAGCCGGGTTGGAAGTGTTTCCTGTTCTGCCCACAGGGACTCTTGAAGACTGGCCCCAAATCGACCCCTGCAGAAAGTACGGAAGAAAGAAATAGAGGGCACTGTTTATTCGCTGGCTGTCTGCAAATAAATTAGTGGTTTGATTTATTCTTTCTCTTGGGATGATTGTTTATCACAAAGGATGGGGACTGGCAAACTATTGGAAAATGAGATTGGGAAAGATTCAGAAATCACATAAGCCATAGGAAGAAAAGTCTGAGATGGTAAGGAAGGCACAAACCAAACCAACCAACCAACCAACCAACCAACCAACCAACCAACCAACTGCTGCCGCCGCCATGGCCACTTATAGAGCATATACAGGAAACAACGGGAACATGTTAGTGAATGGCAGTATTCCATCCCCTAGAGAAACATTAGACTATAAAATGAATGGATATTTATATTCTAAGATAAATGAAATGTTCATAATGTACGGTTACTTAACCGTTTCCTTCATTTGGTCATTAAGCTATCTTTATCTATGTCTTTATCTACATCTCTATATATTTAAAGCAGGGTTCTTGTCTGGTGGTAGCAGTGGTACACACTTTTAATTCCAGCATTCTGGAGGTACAGCCTGGAGGATCGCTCTGTGAGCTCAAGGCCAGCCTGGTTTACAGAGTTCTAGGACAGCTAGGTCTATAGAGAGAAACTCTTGTGTTGAAAAGCAAACAAACAAACAAACAAACAAACCACAAAAAAGAAAAAAAAATAAGTCATTCCCTGCCCCACAAAACCCCCAAACGAATGAACAAATAGAACAAAACAAACCCCCAAAAGACAGAGCTCTCAGCTTGTTGCCCTGGCTGGCTGGCCTGGGCTCATTGATAGAGAGCTGACTGTTTCTGTTTCCTCAGCGCTGGGATTAGAGGTATGTGCTACCTTGTCCTACAAGAAATGCACATTCTTTTAGCCTGCTTACAATCAGTTTAGACCGTAATAATGATAATGATAATAATAATAATGATTAAAAAACCCTGCATTAAAATATCCTTCAAGATTCAACTACTACCATTCTTAGCTTGACTTGTCTACATAGACTCATGGGTATGAAAATGTCACCCTGTTAGGCTTGGGAATGGAGGTCTGTAATTGCAGCTGATAGAGTTTGAGGCAGGAGAATTGTGAGTTTAAGGTCATTCCAAATAACCTAGAGAGACCTTGTCAGTACCCCAATAGAGTGTGATACTGTGCATCTATATTCCCAACAGTCAGGAAGTGGAGACAGGAGGATTATAAATTTAAGATTACCTTGAGCTGTGTGGCAAGTTCTTGGCCAGCCTTGTTGAAGGGCAAGCAGACAGAGAAGGAGGGAGGGAGGGAGGGAAGAAGGAGGAAGAGAAGGAGGGAGGGAATAGAAGGAACCCTGGTTCCATTTGCCTTCCCACCCAGCCAGTCACACTTGCAAATTACTGTGTCATTTGGAAGATGCTAGGACTCATTTTCCTAACTCTGGGTGGCCCTGCCCCTCCCCCAGTGCCTCTCTGTTCTGTAGCGCTGGGGACCAGAGCCTGGGCTTTACTCATAGTCAAACAGACTCTAGTACTGAGCAGCCAAGACCTTGCAACTGCATGGGGTCTGCAATGAGATCTGACGCTTTCTTCTGGTGTGTCTGAAGACAGCTACAATGTACTCATTTACATAAAATAAATAAATACTTAAAAAACAAACAAAACAAGGTGAGAGCAGCAGAGTAAGGACCATTAGTTACTCTCTGCCTCTGTACATGTGCACAGGCGCTTACCTCTCAATGGGTCCACATTTAGAAAACTCGTAGTTTAGATGCAAATATTTTATGTATTTTCTTTTAGTTACTCTCTTGCCCCTGATATCCCTATCACTATTTGGCTATTACAGAACTGAAAAGGAAAACCTCTTATGGATTGTGTGAGCTTCAAAAATAAATAATAAAAAAAAAAGGACAACCAAAGTGAGGATGTGCATAAGAGGTGATGTCATGGTTGGCATGGCGTTAGAGCTAGGTTGTTATGACTCCCGGTGGCTGGGAGTACTGGGTACTCTTCTAGAGACCTGGGTTCAAGTCCCGTCACCCACACAGTGGAACTCCAGTTGCCCTCTGAGTCTTCTGGCACTGCATGGAAGTGATGCACAAATATACATGCAGACAGAACACACATATACAGATAATAAAACGGGGGGGGGGAAGCCTCTTCTCTGGACTGTGAATAAAATGCTTATGCATTTTTTGGTGTGTGTTTAAATCATGACATAATGGTTTTTAAAAATCAGATTTATTTCTATTTGTGCATATGTGCATGCAGATGTTTATCGACGCAAGAGGAGGCATTATATCCTTTAGAGCTGGAGTTACAGGCGATAGCAGGCTGTCTGATGTGGGTGCTGGAACCGACTGGTCCTCTGCAAACTCAGTAAGTGCTCTTTAACTGCTGAGCCATCTCTCCAGCCTTGACATAATGCATTTTAGAAGGCACTTTTGTGGATACGATGAGCTCTTCTTTGATAAAAGGTCTGAATCATAAAAGGGCCTTTTTGGTTGTTTGGAAATGCAATATTGAAATACAAGAGTGAACTGGGCATCATGGCAAGAGCCTTGAACCCCAGCACTCAAATTCCAGGCCAGTCATGGCTACAAAGCAAGACCCCAGCTGAAACACAGGAACCCCAACAAAGCAAAAGCACAAGGCTAACATTTGATTGCTCTCACTTGGCCTCCCTACTGTTGGAGCAGGACAGCGAGCTATGTATGTGTAGATTAGTCTGGCCTTGAACTCACAGTCTGTGAGTGTCACCATGCCTGGCTGGCTCTTTCTGTTTCCAGGGGGGGTCTTATTTCTCCTGTCTCCACTTTGCTGGCCCCAGAGTGACATAGCTGTCCTGTGTGACACCATGGTGAGCGTCAGCAAAAGCAGGAAAGAGAATGGATTCCGGGGCCTTGAGCATTGTCGCCTGAAAGGCGGCTTCTGACCCATTGCTGGCGAAGCACAGGGGACATGACTGGGGTGGCAGAGGGGATCAGGGTGGCAGAGGGGACCTGAGCTTGAGGGGAGGGGTAGTTATGCTGCTTGCCAGATGTGAGAACAGAGGCAATCTTGCATCTCAGGGGCAGTTCCTGTGTTCTTTCAGAATCTGAATACAGGACAAGAGGCAGGGCCACTCTATTAAGAATGTCATCTATGGAGTGGTACACTTTCTTCCTGGGTGGTGATGGTGGTGGAGGAGGAGGGAGGAGGGAGGAGGGAGGAGGAGGAGGAGGAGGAGGAAGAGGGGCAAGAGGAGGAGGAAGAAGAGGAGAAGAAGAGGAGGAGGAGGGAGGAGGAGGAGGAAGAGGGGCAAGAGGAGGAGGAGGAAGAGAAGGAGGAGGAGGATAAAGAGGAGAATATTTTTCAGAATCCTAGATGTGTCAGGAAGCCTATACTTATTCTGCCCTGCTTACATTCATTTGTTACTTTTTCAGGTAGGGTGACACCTTCGATGATTTGTCTCTTCATTTCTCTATTGAAGACACCAGGGGCAATGATTGTGATTCCCTTACTTCAGAGAATCTCTCATAAGCATCACCTGACAATAAAAAAAGCCAATGGCCAATGAGCTGAGGCAGGAAATAAGAGGTGGGACACTGGCAGGAAGAGAGAGGATTCTGGGAAATAGCGAGAGGCTAAAAGGAGAAATTGGAGAGCTGAGAAGGAAGGGGGATTGAGGAGATAGTCAGAAACCAGAGGGTAGAGGAACGTCTGGGAGAGACACTGAGGGGAGGGGCCAGGACTGAAGGGGAGGTAGCTAACCATGTGGCAGACAGAATAGTTTAGATGGGTTAAATAAATTAAGAACTAGTCAGGGAATGAGCCAAAGTTTATGGCCTAGGCAGTTATTAATAAATATTTAGTCTCAGAGTCGTCGTCGTTTTGGAGCAGGCTGGGAGGGAAAACCGGCATTTAATATTTTTTAACACCGCCTTGTCTGTCTGGCCACAGGGTTTCTTCTCCCCCCACCCCCTCCCACCATGGTTCTGCCCTTTTTTCTCCTTTTCCGCTCCAGACTCCTGTTCTACCATGCTAAAGTGCTCCTTGTGCAATCACGTCTTAGTCCATTTGGGCTTTTGTTTTGAGATGCCAAATCTGTTAAATTCAGACTCCATTTTAGAGAATCTGACCTAAGTTTACACTCAGGTAGACTAACAGGCTGGTATCTAGCATTAGTTTCCAAGTTGCCCCCCAAACAAAACCTGAGCCTAGCTCCAGTCTCTAGGCTAATCCCCAACAAGACCAGTGTCTCCAGGTTATTCCCCCAACAAGCTTGTATTCCCAAGTTACAAGCTTACCTCCTGCCTAACGACCACCAATGCAGAGGAGAACAGAAATTAAGTTTATGATCTGACTCCCAGCACCAGCCAATTATGTTAAAGGTCACAATAGCTTTCCAACAGATGCTTGCACACATACTCCCTGCTTGCTGCTTACTATGAAGCCTTGCCCCGATAGATATTCAGGGCTCCCCCACCACCAAAACCGGCCTGCATGGTGGTGGTGCATTGGGGGCTGGGGGACGAGCTAGCTCAAATAGAATAAAGACCCTGCTGTGAGTTGCATCAGATCCGCTCCTGTCTGTGTTTTGGAGGGATCACTAACATTCCCCTGGCACTAGAGTTTGATTGTCACATGTTTGGAGACTCAGAATTCCATGGTCCAGGGGATGAGAGATTCAGGCCTGCGTTCATCTGAGATGCTCAGCTTGGATGGTATCTTTTATTAGTGTCTCTGCTTCTCACTGAGTGAAAGGATCAACCAGGTCGGCCTGTTTGATAAGAGCATGAATCCCATTGACTAGAGCCCGTTCTTCCCCCCCCCCCCAACCACTTCTCAAAGGCCCCACATTCTAATGCCATCATCTTGGTGATTCATTTTCAACATAGGAAGTTTGAAGGGCCCCAGACAGGCAGATCATATCAACTTATTTTTTAATTTTTATTTATTTATTTAAATTTTTAGGTATGAATTAATCCAGGGACCTCTAGCATCAGAATTGTTCTGCGGTGGGGGGGGGGGGAGTGTTCACTAGAAGCTCTGCATGGGAAGGCACCCTGCAGCCACCCTGCTTTGGTGGGACCCCCACAGTCCAGCAAGTTTAATCAGCTCAGAGAGTTCTACCTGTCGCCTTTCCTGCCTTTGTTCTTGGTTCGTTGTGTGCTGTTACAATGGAACACAGAGGAGTCTGGGTCATTTACGAAGAACAGAACTTCCTCTCTCACAGTTACAGAAATTTGCAAGTTTAAGATCAGGATGTTGGTATGTGAGCCTGTCCACTGCTTCCAAGATGGCACCTAGAATGTTGTGTCCCCAGGGAGTACTTTCTTTCAGAAGGCCATTGAATGCCATTTGTGATGGAAGAACCTTTAAGGCTCAACTGCCTCTAAAAAGCTCTGGCTAATAGGACTCTGCCCCCAGTGGCTCTGCCGCCAGTGGCTCTGCCCCCTGTCATATTGCTAGTATCAGACTTTCGGAAGGTATGAATTCAAACCATACCCCTCCCCACCCAAGTCCTCTGGGAACTGAGGAGCAGATACTTACATGGACCTATGAAGCCTCAAGGTGCAACCCCGGCCTTCTGTTACCTTCCTCCCTAGCAGACGCAAGGAAAAGAGAAGAGTTAGTTGTCATCCAGAGGAGGCTGTCAGAGCTCATGCATGCTTGCAAATGTTCTTTTTTTTCTACTTCATTTAAAAAATTAACTTACTTTCTGGGTTGCACTCAAAGTCATTTGATAGCTTGGAACAACCTTGACCTCGTGACGATCTTGCCTGTAATTCCTCGGTTCTGGGATTGCAGGCCTGTGCCATTTGTACTGACGGCTTCCTTCGCATACTCACGTGTTAAGACCTGTAGTGAACAGCTTGCCAGCTGACCAAATGTTGTTCTCTCTGGAATGCCCAGGCTCTGAACTATGTAAAAGATTGAAGTGGGTTTAAATCTATGCTCACAGGAGATTTTACTCAGAATAGGTCTTTATGAATATTCATGTTGAAGTACTTAGCCTCGGGGTGTGAAATATTAATCTCTTACCTGAGTTTTACATCTAATTCTCTTTCAATGACACAGAAAAATTAAATGTTACCTGCCACCAGGGGCATCATTAGGATGAGCTCTGTGGATTAAAAGTCTGAGAGAAGAAACTCATGGTCTCAAAAAAATTTTTTTTTGTTGCTATTTAAAATTATGTGCCAGGCAAAATTTACAATGTTATTCCATTGGTTTTTCCACCCTCTGTATTTCTATATTTAAGAGACAAATAGCAATAGAGGGCAGTTTCTATGAGTAGTCAATGTTTTAATAATATTTGTTAGGAATGGACATCCAGGGCTAGGCATGTGGTTCAGTTGGTGGAGGGCTTGCTCAGCATGCATGCGTTTCCAGGGTCAGGCCTCAGAGCTGCATAAAACAGGTATAATGGTGCATGCCTGTGTCCTAAGCTCTTAGAAATGAAGGTCATCCTCATCTACATGGTACATTTGAGGCCAGCCTTCAGCGCACACACACACACACACACACTATGGTTCATGGCCCATGTCCAGAGTGTACTGTCTTAGCCATGGAGAGCAGAGACTCAGGACCAGATGTGGTGGGATACAAGTTAGACCACAGCACTCAGGCTAGGGAAAGTACACCAGGAGTTCGAAGCCACCCGTGCTCAGGAGTTCGAAGCCACCCGTGCTATATACTCTGTTTCAAAAACAACAAAACACAAAACTTCAGCCGGGAGTAAGTAGGGAAAGCAGTTGCTGTTTACTGAATGGGAGAGGACAAAAGACACAGAGACTTCTCTTGCAATATGTTTGTCTTTGTTTTGCGTTTTTAAAGACGTATTTTATGTATGGGAGTGTGCACCATATGTCTGCACACCATGTGCACACCAGGGGCCCACAGAAGCCACAAGAGGGTGCTAGATACCCTGGAATTGGAGTCACAGATGTTTGTGACCCTCCGGGCTGCTGGGAACTAAGGAACAAGTGTTCTTTACTGCTGGGCATTCCCTCCAGCCCTTTGATTTCTTTCTTTGTTTCTTTGTTACTTTCTTCTTTCTCTCTCTGTTTCTTTCTTTCTCCTCTTCCTTCCTTCTCTCTCCCTCCCTTTTTCTTTCTTTCTTTCTTTCTTTCTTTCTTTCTTTCTTTCTTTCTTTCTTTCTTTCTTTCTTTCTTTCTTTCTTTCTTTTCTTCCTTTTTGTAGTTTGAGAATTGTGTTTGCTTGCAAAGTTGAAGGGGGAACAGGCAGCTACAAAGTAGCTCTGTGGCTATCTTATCATTCATTTAAGCACTGAGACATTTTGATACTCAGTTGCAATTTTATGGTTGAACTTTCAAACTCCTTTCATGAGCGCATGTGCACAGGTGTAGAGGCCAGGAGTCAGCATTGAGTGTTCTCCCTCTGGAGCTGTCCACTTTGAGTTTGGGGGTCAGGGCCTCTCACTGGTCTGGAACTTGCTAATTACATTAGGTGGGTTGGCCAGAGAGCCCAAGGGATCTTCCTGTCTCCACCAACCAACCCTGGGAAGATAAGCTTGTATTGTCACGCTCAGCCTTATATGTGTGTGTTTCCCTAAGACCTCATGTGTTCTGGATGACTGTCCTAACACGAGTCTACAGCCCAAACTTGTAATTTTGTTATTAACAGCATTTCAGTGGACATCCTCAAAGCCATGGGCCTGGCAAGGCAGTCCTCTCCCAAGACACAACTCTTTCCCCACATCTTCTTACAAGATCCATTGTGGTGGGATTTTACCTATACATAATTAATTTTAAAATTTATACTTTAATAATTAATTTTGGGTTTATGGAATGAACCTCTCCTATGAGTCTGGTCCTCTGGGTAGCCTTGAGCCTGGGCTAGGAAGAATAGGTGCTGGCTTTCATTTTCTTGGTTTAGTCCTTGGTTGGAAGGAGACAAGGCAGCATGGGAGGGTGCCATTCCTACCCATGGACAGCATCTGTATTCTTCTGGAAAGAGTGCTGCTGTGGTAATGAAGGGAAGGGTGGTTGCAGTGCTCGCAGGTCAAAGTTCACTCTTGAGAATGAAAGTTGACCTCCCAGCCTCCATTTTGAATTTTACTAAAGGCTATTTCAATTAATTTTGGCAGCTTAAGTATTGGGTATTCCAATGAAACAGTAGCCTGGAGACATCTTGCTTGTATCTTCTTATTCAAATGCTCTTGGAAGTTGGCCTGACCTCTCTCTTTACTGTGGAGGCTGAAAAAAATTACTCTATTTCCTTCTCAGCCCCCCTCCCCCCCAGAGAGTTTATTTCCTAGCCCAGGCTGGTTTCATATTGGCAGTATACCTGCTCAGCTTCTAAGGTCCTGGGATCAGAGACAGACACTGTCATACCTGACCTGTCTTAGGGTTTCTGTTGCTGTGTTGAAACACTGTGACCAAAGGCAACCTGGGGAGAAAAGCCTTTGTTTAGCTTACATATCCTGAGTCACAGTCCATTGAGGTAAGCAAGACAGGAATTCAAACCGGGTAGGGACCTGGAGGCAGGAGCTGATGCAGAGGCCATGGAGGGATGCTGCTTACTGGCTTGCTCTTCATGGCTTCCTCAGCCTGCTTTCTGATAGAGCTAGGACCACCAGCCTAGGGATGGCCCCACCCACAATGGGCTGGCCCCACCCACAATGGGCTGGGCCCCCTCCTTCAATCACTAAATAAGAAAATAAATATTTGTTAATTGTACAGAGTCCAATCTTACCGGGGGAGGGGAGATTTTCTTTATTAGGGTACCCTTCTCTCAGATGACTCCAGCTTGTGTCAAGTTGACATCCAGCTATCGAATACAGATGGCCTATTGATCACATCTGTTCTAAGCTACTGTGGTGGTGATTGTTGGGGATGGTTCTGTTTACTGATGGTTTACAGACAGGTTATATGCCCATCACTCCAAACCCTGCTGGAAATCTCAAGTGTCCATCTTGCCTGTGGACTTATGTAGTGACCATTTACCAGTTAAAATCTACTGCAGGAATAGCCACTCAGCAAATTCCTATCTCGTCCTTCATTTTTACATTTTTTTTAAAAAAATTAAACCACTTTAGTTATAATTATTGTGTGTGTGTGTGTGTGCGCGCGCACACATGCGCATGTGTTTGGATAGAGGACAACCTCAGGTGTCATCCTTAAGAACACCATCCACCTCCTTCCGGACAGGGCGACTCACTGACCTGGCGTTTATTAATGGTCCTGGCTGAATGGCTAGTGAGCCCCATCATCCTGTCTGCTTTGCCTCCCCAGTGTTGGGATTACAGGGGCGTGTCAGCATTTCTGCTGTGTAAAGTGGATTCTGGGAACCGGGCTACTCCTGACTGAGCTCTATCATCCTGTTTTGCATATAGTGTCTGTGCCCTGAGTAGGAGCTTTCTTTTCTGTCCCTTTGTCTTGGGGGGGTGGGCAACAAAACATTTCTCTCAATTTGGGTGTGCTTTCCCCTTTAAGAGTGCAGTGTATTCTCGCGGTCAACCATTGGACTGAGCACGGGGTCCCCAGTGGACTACAGGAGCTGAAGGGGTTTGTAACCTCATAGGAAGAACAACAATATCAACCAACTAGACCCCTCCCCCGCCCCCCAGCTCCCAGGGACTAAGCCATCAACCAAGGGGTACACATGGCTCTAGCTGCATATGTAGCGGAAGAATGCCTTGTCAGGCATCAATGGGAGGAGAGGTCCTTGGTCCTATGAAGGCTCAATAGATGCCCCAGAGTAGGGGAATCGGGAGGTGGGAATGGGGTGGGTGGAGAACATCCTCATAGAAGCAGGGGGAGGGAGGATGGGATAGGGTTTTTTTGGGAGGGGGAGGAAACCAGGAAAGGGGATAACATTTGAAATGTAAATACAGAAAGTATCCAATTAAAAAAAAATAATAAAAAAAAAGAGTGCAGAGAACTAACAGTGCCTTTAAGATGTCCATGAGCACGTTATGCCTCATTCCAGGTCTTACAGATTAGAAATGGATGGTTTAGCAGGTAAAGGGACTCACTGCTAAGCTTGATGCCCCGAGTTTGACTCCTGGGTCCCATCCAGTAGGATAGAACCGGCTCCCACCAGTTGTCTTCTGACTTGCTCATGTGTACCCTAGCACCCGTGTACCCTAGCACCCGTGTGCCCTGCCCGCCCTCACATAGACACAGAACCACATAATAAATAAATATAGTAAGGAATTTAAAAATTAGGATTAGGGACTGAATTTTACTTATAGTGGTTAGTACAGTGCCAGGCTTATTACGTGATCAATAAATGCTTAGATGATGATATAATGGAGAAGTTATTGTTGTATGGTTAATGTGTTTTGGGGTTTTTTTTTTTTTTTTTTTTGGCCCGATTTGGGATGAGATCTTGCTAGGTAGCCCTTATTGAACTTGAACCAGTCTTTTACTGCAGCACGTGAGGCTCACCTGAGAACATAAACACCCACGTTCCCTCTCCATGCAGCTTAGGTGCGGGCGATGCAGTAGCCTGCCGCCCCACGGGACTGCCGTTATATCCACCATTTTCTTTAATCTTTGCACATAGTTTGTGGGTTTCCTGTCCTCTAGTTCCCTCTGGATATTTTAATGTCCCACGAATGAGCTCGTTTTCTTATTCACCCCCATTTTCAAGGCACTGGAAACCCCTACAGATTTACCGGCAGAAATGGCACCACCTAGCTTCTGCCAGACAAGACTCAGCGCCTCCTGCTGGTGAAACCCCGACTCCGGCTTCGCAGTCTGTGTTCTGGCTAATTATTCTACCTGGGCAACTTTCTTTGTCAACAGTCACGTGTTTAAATACACTTGCGGGGGGGGGGGATCGACTTATTTTTTTAAATGCATATGGGTATTTTGCTCAAATGTATGTCTGTGTATCATGCATGCAGTCCACTGAGGCCAGAGGCAGGATTGGATGTCCTGGGACTGGAGTTACAATTGGTTGTGGGCCACCCAGTGGGTGCTGGGAACGGAACCGGGGTTCTTGAGTACCCTGCCTTTGGAGCCCTCGAAACCCAGCGTGCTAACCGTTGATAAGCCAGCTGAGGTTTGCACTCTTGAGAACAGCTTTCTTTCCCCCTATCTCCAGGTCCACTTTGCATCTGGGTCTACTTCGCCCCCTGGAAGTCCCTGACATCTGGCCTTCCCCTTCTAGCTCATTCCTTAGAGGGCCTGTTTCGCTTTCTTGGGCCTGGTTGGCCAACTGTTGTTTGTATTTGGTCTCTCTGAACGAATGTGTACACATGGTTGGTAGTTGGAGAGATGACTTGTGGTGTGACGTAGGAATTATGATTTGTATTTCTTGAGTGTTGTCCTGGCGCTAAGCACCATGGTTGGCATATGTTAGGAGCGTCTGAATGTCTGCAGCTTTAAGAGAGTTTTCTTGTCGCCAGATCGACTCGCCTTTCAGAAGTTTCACACATTTTCATGATTTATGTATTTATTGCGATGATTAATTTTTTCTTTCTTCTTCTCAACTTCTTAAACGTTAAAAAGAACTCTCTTTGGGTTGTACTGTGATACCCTTTTGTACGATAATTTCAGAACACGTACTGAATAAAAACAGTAGTATGTTTTTAAGCCAGGCTTAGGTGCGGCCCTCAGGAAGCCGAGGCAAGTGGATCTCTGTGACTTCCAGGCTAGCCTGGTCTACATTGAAAGTTTTGTGCTAGCCAGAGCTATATACATCGTGAGATCCTGTTTCACAGACAGACAATGACAAAAGTTTGCATGTTCTCTGGGATGGGCACAGCAGGGTTGAGCATTGAGCCATGGTTCTGGCTGGCTGTTGATTAGCTGGGTTCTGGACTTTCCGCTCAGGAGTCACCTTCATCTCTCTGTTGACTATTCCACACACTCCTTAAATAAATAACTAATAACCCAAAGGAGCGTGGAAAGCCTCCGATTTTACAGGAGTCACTAATGGGATTTGCCTGTCCTTTGCTGCAGTTGGCATGGTGACAATGGGCAGTGGAGCTCCCCACCCCCACCCCAGAGAGAGTGTTCCCCCATCTCTAGGTGGGAAATAGAAACGCAGCTACCCCAGTGCTGTCTTGCAAAACCTGCTTTCTTTCTTTCTCTTGTTTTCTTTTCCTAATTATTTAAAAATACATTTATGTGTCTATTATCAAAACTCACATTTATGTGTCTATTATCAAAACTCACATGCATCTATTACTAAAACTCTCTGATTTCCCCCTTTCCCCATATTGAATGGTTTCTACCAGTTTGACACCCGACTTGGCTTTACTTGGTTATTCTAACTGTTCATTTACTTTTAAATGTTATGGTTTTCTTTGTTTTACTTTATTTTGTAACATGTAACATACTCCAGAACAGCAGGACCCAGCGCGTATGTGTAAGAACAATACAGCAAACATTATTTAAAACACCAATTTGACTAGATGAAGCTAATTAAGTTGCCCCTAAAGTGAGCATTCTTCTCCACAAAAACAAAACCAAAAGGCAGTACAAAGCCAAAAACACAATTGGTGAATATTAAGAAGTGTTTACTCTGCAAAAAAAAAGCTCACTTTCCCAAAATTATCCACAACCTATTTTCTTACGATGGTGAATTCTAAATGACAGTTAGGATCAGTTTAAAGTCTGGCTCTTTATATTGTTGGTGTGCCCTCAACAGAGAAACCCACGGGTCCTGCTTTTGATCTGGGGAACAGCATTTCACAGCTGGTAAAGTTCTGTGAACACTTGGAAACCCAAATGTGACAGTGAAACACGTGGGCATGGAAGAAGCCACTTAAAACGTTGTCACCAGGGCTGGGGAGATGAGATGGCTTGGTGAGAAAAGAGCTGTGTAAGTCCGAGGATCTGTGTCCAAATCCCCAGCAGCTACATAAATGTGGGGTGTGTACGGCAGCCTGTTTGTAATCCCAGGAGTTGAGAGGCAGGGGATCCCCAGAGCAAGATGGGTAGTTAGACTAGCTGTATTGTTGAGCTCTGGGTTCAAGTGAGAGACACACATTTCTGCATATAATGTGGAGATCCATCAAGGAAAATACCTGATGTCCATCTTTGGCCTCCACCTGCATCCCTCAATATGTGTGCCCACACATATGTGAACATGCAAGCATGTATATGCACGTGCAATTAGAAAAAAGAATGCCGTCCTAGTGATGCGGTTCAAGAGCTCTGGAGTTCTCCACAAGAGGGCAGGAAAGTCTGGGCTGTAAATAGAACTCTCCACGATGTCTATCTCAGAAGCACATCCCCTGCCCCCTGTTCTTTTCATGTGTGCTTTTTAAACTGTGCAGTTTTCCCTCAGTGTAAAGTTTCCACAAGCAGATGGTTTTGAACATGCCTCTGATTTTCCAGGGCTGTGGTTCTCCCGCCCAGCCCAGCTCAGCCCACCACTTCTTGCTCCTTCACATTCTAATCTAAACTTTGAACCGCCATCAGTGGCTGAGGCAAACCCGTCCTCAGTGACTTGGGATGATGATGATGATGATTTGTCCCTTAAAATGTACTTGGGGAGAGGAAAAGACCAGAATGTCACTAGACTGTTACTATCAATGCAAAGATGACGCGGTGTCAAGAGAAGAAGAAAAAATAAATCATACAGCAGGCTCGAGACCAGTCCTGATTGTGTGGGTCCGTTTGTTCCTTCTCCAGCTCCAGATAATTTAGCATTTTCCCTTCGGCTCCCACCCCCATACTTGTTTTGCCGTCCCCTCCCCGGCCCCACTTCCTTTTTGTTCTATGAGACTTAAATTATAGGCCACGCTGCAGAACCAATCTAAATCTGTGATAGTCAAAACGGATTGCTTCTCTCGACTGCCGATCTCCACAGGACGGAGCTTAACGCGTGACTCCGTACTGAGCAGGCCTAACAACGGAACACTCAGGCGGAGGGGGCGATGCCTAACAAACTCAGTTTATTTTGACAAAAATACACTCGGTGAAATATTTGTAGGATTTTGATTTGGAAGTTGAGTATTCCTTGAATGCCTGGTGTCGACGGGATCTTTTCCCCGCCCCCCCCCCTCGCCTTCTGTTTTGTGAGTTATATATATTTTTTAAAGCGCTAATAGGCTATGTGAAGGATAAACGGCGGCATAATAAAGTATTAAAAGACTCAGTTTTTGTTTAAGGCCGATTGCGATTCCCCCCCTGTCGTGCGTGAAATTAAAATGCACACACGGAAGCGTGTGATTGCGGAGCCGTGGTTTCAGAACGGCTTCATCCCTTGAAGTGGGGCTGCTGAGAGGAAGGAGGCGAAACAATTGGGGTAGCCAAGGACCAATTCAAAAGGGATGCTTATTCGGAAGAATTATTGACAGCTACGGACATAAGCGGTTGGCATAGCATAATCAGTTAGTGACGGGCATGGCCAGAGCACGTGAGAAAGATATCACAGGGACACAGGGACTCTGATCTGCTGATCGCGCGTGACAGAGCTCGCTAACTCCCATAGCCACAAACCCAGGCTACCCTGTTGCAAGCAACCTACCAATTAATTTGGTTCCTGTTCCTTTAAAGTATCACAAGAGTCCTTAGCAGCAGGGAAAGCTTAATTTGCAAGACACTTTATTATGATACTCCAGATGGCTTGTAGACCTGTTAGCAGTCCTAAAAATTCTTTTCAATTCCTGTGAATGCCTTGTGACTTTTTATTTTCTATATATTTTTTTTTTTTGGAGACACGGTCTTAATGTAGCTCAGGCTAGCTTCCAACTTGTTAAGGAGCAGATGAGCCTGAACTTCTGATCTTTCTGCCTGTATGACCTAAGGGTGAGGGTTACAGGCACCAGCCGCTGCTTCCCACTTACGAAACTCCGTGCTTGTTTGACAAACCTTCTACCAACTAAACGGCACTCCCAGTCTCGCCTTATGTGTTTTTTCACAGACGGTTTCCAAAACACAGACAGTGGGAATTACTTGTAAAGCAGCAGAGTGGGCTGTGTGTATGGATATCTGTCTGTGTAGATGATATATGTTTTCATTTTTCTTTTACATTATAACTCATTGTGCTTGCGCTTGACACGGTGAGTCTCGGTCAAGGGATATTGTAGTCATTTTGGTTTCCTTCCCTTGCAGAGGGAGACATGACAAAGCTGAGAATTCATTCCAAAGCTTTAGTGTGGGAAGGAATGTACCAGGGGACTCAGCCCACAGGAAACATGAGGAAAACATCTTATTTTAAGATATGCATTTAATATGTTTTTCAGATTTGGAAGGAAAAGTCTGGGAATGTCTTTTGATTCACAGGCCAGGAGGACCTGTGTTCAGGACCCCCTTCTCCCCTCATACCCCACCCCCATCTTTAGATTAGAAATGATTTATTTACAGGGGAAAGAACGGCACTTTGATCTACAATACAAATGTTAAACATTTATGAGGTTTAAGAATATTTATGAATGTGTAAAAGTTATTAAAGTCAATGTGTTTTGGGTTACCTTGCGATCAGGTAAAGTAAATACAAACCTAGCAAGACTTCAAAAGGGAGGAAAGGGCAAAGAAACTATGTTCTGAGTAGATTTGTGAAGTTTAATAATTGCAGGGTATATGTGTATGTCTATTTTGTGTATGATTTAGAATGCATAATCTTATAAAAAATTGACCTAGTATACATAGGTACATTTTTAGAATCATGAATTGTAATGTTAAGGCTACAGGAAAATTTCATTTTAACTCTCTACTTCCAGTCACTCAAAGATATTATAAAAATCGTTCTTTTTTTTCAGTTAATGAAACCTTCCACAAAATTGGTTAAAATAATATCACTAGGATAATATTGGTCTCTGTGGGAGTGGGGGGCATTAGTTTTAAAGTTGGAGAATTTTTATTAAGGTTGTTTTCCAGGGTTTATGCTGGTTCACAAGAAAAATGTTCATTAGGTTGTATAAACTTCTACATACACGTATGAAACCAAAAGTCATAGACCAGTTCACATTCATTTCTTTTGTACGTTTATTAAGTAATTTCCCCCCTTAGAAGCATCTACAAGGCTTACAAGGATAGATGTTCTTTTAACAACTTATACAAACCAAACACAATTGTCTAATTTTTTTTTGTTTTTGTTTGTTTTTGTTTTTTCGAGACAGGGTTTCTCTGTGTAGCCCTGGCTGTCCTGGAACTCACTCTGTAGACCAGGCTGGCCTCGAACTCAGAAATCCGCCTGCCTCTGCCTCCCCAGTGTTGGGACTAAAGGTGCGTGCCACCACCGCCCGGCTGATTGTCTAATTTTTTAAAAAGCTCTTCCAGGAGGTTGGAGAGATAGCCCAGAGGTTAAGAGCACTTGCTTCTCTTGCAGAGGGTGAGAGAGTTCATTTCCCAGCAACCAGGTCAGGAGGCCACACTGACTACAGTTCTGTGGGATCTGCTACCTTCTTCCAGTCTCCTCAGTATCTGCATGCATGTGGTGCACACACATACACGCAGGTGCGCGCGCGCGCTGCGCGCCGCGCGCGCGCGCGCGCACACACACACACACACACTCACACACTCACACACACACACATACACACACACACACACACACCTAAAGTCATAAGGATTCATTTCTAAAGACTTATTTGTTTCACTGTATGTGTGTGAGTGTGTTGCCTGCATGTATGTATGTGTGCCCATGTGTACTTAGCACCTGGAGATGTCAGGCAAGGGCACTGGGCCCCAGGGTTACCGATGATTGTGAACTATTAGATGGGCGCTGGGAACCGAACCTGGATTCTCTGCAAGAGCAGATGGGGCTCTCAACCATTCCCTTCTCTCAAGCCCCTAAATCAAGATTTTACAAAGTTTCTTAGAATCTGAAGAGATGGCTCAGAAGTCAAGAGTGCTGACTGCTCTTGCAGAGGACAGGAATTCCCTTCTTAGCATTTTCATTGGGTGGTCCACAGATGCCTGTAACTGTAGCTCCAGAGTGTCTAACACACACACACACAGATGCACACACACACAGATGCATGCACAGTAAAGATACAAAGATACCACAAGTCACTATTATAAGGTTATTTATTTCTTCCTCCTCCTCTTCCTTATCCTCCTCATCCTCCTCCTCCTCCTCCTCCTCGTCCTCCTTCTTGTCCTCCTCCTCATCCTCCTTGTCTTCCTCCTCGTACTCGTCCTCATCCTTGTTCTCCTCCTTGTCCTCCTCCTCCTCTCTCTTTCCCTCTCTCTCATATGTACGTGTGTTTGAGTGCAGGTGTGTGTATCTCATAGTGCATGCATGTGTGGTCAAAGGATAACATCAGCTGTTGGTTCAGCCTCTCACCTTATCTGAGACAGCCTTTTTGGTTTTCCTGTGCCTATGTCAGGCAAGCTGACCCATGAGTTTCTGGGGATTCTCCTGTCTCTGTAGCCTCACTATAGGAGTGTTGGGATTGCAGCTTTGGGGATCCAGTCTTAGGTATTGAGCTTACACAGGAAGCTCTTACCCACAGAGGTTTTTTGTTCGTTTATTTTTGGTTTTGTTTTTTTTGCATCACAGATTATAAGCATAAAATGACACTTAGAAATCCTAGGCGAGGCATGGTGTTGCACATCTGTAACTTCGGTACTGGGAAGACCAAGGCGGGAAGATCTCGAGCTTGAGGCTAGCCTGGGCTACCTATCAAACCCCTGATGAATCTTTACCAGTCAGGTTGTTACTACACCACTTCAGTACACGTGCAGGCCTTCAGGAAATGCGGACTTTAACCCCCGGGGTTAGACTGGGGATTGGAGGCAAGGGCCTACAGACCCATGCCACAGCCTCAGGCCTTTCGTCCTTACTTGAATGACTGTGGTGGTATATGCAGGACAGATTATTTTTCTTTTCAATGTTGAGACAGGGTATCAAGTGTTAGTCTGTCTCTAGTCAGTCTTTAGCTTGGTATGTACCTGAAGGTGACCTTGAACCCCTGATCACCCCGACATCACCTCCCACAGGATGGGATTTCAGGTTTGCTACCACGCTCAGTCAGATTTTGTTCTTGCTGTTTGTTCTGAGACAGGATCTTACTGTGTAGCCTTGGCTGGCCTGGGATTTACTATGTAGTCCAGGCTAACCTCAGACACATGGAGATCTGCTATGCATCATCACACATGAGAGATTTTTGTTTCGTTTTGTTTTTTTGAGACAGGGTTTCTCTGTATAGCCCTGGTTGTCCTGGAACTCACTCTGTAGACCAGGCTGGCCTCAAACTCAGAAATCTGCCTGCCTCTGCCTTCTGAGTACTTGGATTAAAGGTGTGCGCCACCACCACCCGGCTGATTTTTCTTTTCTTTTTTAAAGAATTATTTATTTTATGTCTGTGACTACACTGGCGCTATCTTCAGACACACCAGAAGAGGGCGTCAGATTCCATACAGATGGTTGTGAGCCACCATGTGATTGTTGGCAGTTGAACTCAGGACCTCTGGAAGGCAGTCAGTGCTCTTAACCACTGAACCATTTCTCCAGCCCGTGACTTGTCTCTTTTAAAATAGAAAATGTAACTACATAGAGAATACAACATTATTTTAGTCATCAGGGAGAGCTGTAAAAAAATCATCCATATCTTCTAAACCTTACATTTTATATTAATATAACTTAATAATATAATATATTATAATGTAATATAATTAATTAATATGTTAATTAAAATTTATAAAAACGTTGAAAAACGGGGTTAGAGAGATGGTTCAGAGATTAAGAGTGCTGGCTGCTCTTCCAGAGGATCCGTTCTCGTCCCAGCAACCACATGGTAGTTCACAACCATCTGTAACTCCGTTCCCACGAGATCCAACGCCCTCTTCTGGCCTCCCTGGATACTTCAGACTCGTGGTGCACAAACATTCAGGCAAACACTCTCACGCACAAAATAAGAAATGAAATCTCAAACAATGTAATTGGGTCATAAACAACACAGAAAATGTCTTACAAGGCCAACTCTGCTCCGCTGGCTCTTAAATGGGAAGCCTCTAAACGTTAGTGTCACCCGGGGTCAATGCACCGAGGGCTTCCCACTGAGGACTGGAACTAAGAGAGATGAGCAGCGTTAGAAATGGAAATCTCTCGCTCTCATAAGCCTTTGTAATACAGATCTTTCTACTTTCCAACAATTCTGTGCCTGAAGCACTGACATGTCTAATTAATAATAATATTCTATTAAACAGTATGATTAATCTGAGAGATCATTATGCACAAGTAGATTAAAAAAGCATCCTAAATCCCTTTGGTCCGATCTAAGATGAGATAAACCTGAACTTCTTACTCTGCTTGGGTTTTTCCCCTCCTGTGTGATATAACTTGAGGGGACATTCTATTTCTGTGATGCAACCGGCACCTGTTCCTTACTGTCTGATCAGCTTAAAGGAGCCTCATAGATAAGTAGCACCTACCCAGTTACCCCTAGCTTAGTGATAATTTTGCATCAGTATTTCATGTAAATATTTTTTTCAGAATATATACCTTACACTGTTTCTGTGCTTAGTGTAATGTAGGGCAGAGTTATTAACTGTGGAATTTGAATAATAAGAAAAAATATTCTCAGGGAAATTAGGCCAAGAGGGAGCCAGCCTGACTCCTGAGTTGGAGAGAGGACTGTGCTGGTGCTTTGCAAGGTCAGCCTTAGAAAACAACACAAGGAGTCTGGCTTTCTCAAAGCGCCTCAGTCTTAGGCCTATGGGGATATTTTGTTGTTGCTGTTTTGAGACAGGGTTTCTCTGTGTAGCCCTGGCTGTCCTGAAACTGGCTCTGCAGACCAGGCTGAGCTCAAACTCAAGAGATCCACCTGCCTTTGCCTCCTGAATGCTTGGCGTGTGCCGACACCTCTAGGTGGCATAGGTGGTGGCACAGGTGGTGGTATAGGTGGTGACACAGGTGGTAGCACAGGTGGTGGCACAGGTGGTAGTACAGGTGGTGACACAAGTGGTAGCACAGGTGGTGGCACAGGTGGTGGCACAGGTGGTAGTACAGTTAGTGGCACAGGTAGTAGCACAGGTGGTGGCACAGGTGGTAGCACAGGTGGTGGCACAGGTAGTGGCAAAGGCCTGTGGGTATTGTAAGAGTTGTTCTTCCTTGGATTTTTTTTTGTTGTTGATTATAGGTAGCAATATTTTTAGTAAGTTTTTCCACTGACAGGTGCTGGAGGAAAAAGAAAGAAATCTAGATTGTGAAGACCTGAGTTTGTGCCTTCAGAAACCATGGAAAGCCAGGTTCAGTGGCACACATCTGCAATCCCAGTGCTTCTATAGTGAGATGGGGGTAGAGATGATGAATACCCAGAAAGCCCTGGGCCAGATAGCTTGGTAGAGAGAGTAGGATTAAAGTAAGAGTCCCTTTCTTAAGGTAGAAGGCTAAGGCTGACATTAGAGGTGTCCTTTGCCCATCATGTGCGCTTGGTAGCACACATATGGGCACCCTGCTCACATACAACACACATAAAGATTAAAACATTTCTAGCTTGGGTGTCTTCTTGGCTTTAGGTTCCAGTGTTGCCCCCCAGTAGCTGTGAGGCTTTAGATGTGGCAGTCGATGTTTGGAGTGCAAGGTCATCTCTGGAATGAGTTCCCTGGGTTCCTAGCAGAGGAAGAAGTTGGAAGGAAGAAGCAGAAGAGATAGATGTCATACACTCAACCCAAAGGGCCCTGTGTCTTCAGGTCCCCAACAGTGGGACAAACCTCTCTCATTTCCAGATGTGGTATGCAGTGGGGAAACTGAGGCAGCAAGGCTGGTTATGGTAATTAAAAGTGAAGGGTGAGCTGGGTATTGAACCAGGCCTGAAGTCCCAGTGCTTGGGCAGCGGAGGCAGGAGGATGGAGGGTTTACTGTTAGCCTGGACTGCATAGCAAGATCTTATCGCAAAACCAAAAAAAGACCAAACAGAAAATACATGATGAGTATAAGGCTCTTTGCTCCATGCCTAGGACCTTGTGGTTGTTAAAAGCCTGCAGTTACTGAAAACCAAGAAGCTTTAGAGCAACATCTGTGTTATTTTTAGGGGTTATTTTGCCTTTTGTTGAATTGTACAAATGCTACAAAGACATATCTATGAGTCAAACATCAGAGCCAGGTAATGCTTACCTAAATCTTGTAATGCTAGAACATAAACAGAGCATTGTCAATGGTTCGCATAGCATGTTAGAAATTTAATTTAGAGTTAGTATTGATCGTGACAACTTTTTTGGTTTATTTTGTGTTAAATTAGATTTGTCAGTATCTGTGTATGTGTACACATGAGTGCAGGTGCCTATGGGATCTAGAAAGGGGTGTCTGAGCCCCTGAGACAGGAATTATAGGTGGTTGTGAGCTGCCCAATATGGGAGCTGGAAACTGAGCTGAGTTTCTCTGCAAGGACAGTATGAATTTAACTCTAGTCCTTGGTTATGGCTATCTTAACATTGGATTTTGACTTAAATACTATATCTAGACATCTTGATCTGAATTTAGAAGTTCACCACAATGCCCTTACACATACATACATGCACACACACAGATACACACAGACACACACACAGACACACACAGACACATACACACACATATACACACAGACACACTGACACACAGATCCTCTCATAGACACACATAGACACACAGACCTCTCACACACACAGACACACACAGACATACACAGACCCCCCCTATAGACACACAGACACACAGATCCCTCATACACACAGACACACAGACACACATACAGACACACACACAGATGCATACACACAGACACACACACACAGACACACACACACACACACACACCCTTCTCATCCTCCTGCTGTGGAATGTATCCAGGGAAACACAATAGAGTCCAAACATTAATAATTACTGCTGTGTAATGAAATGACTGATTTACTTTGAGAATAGTTCTAAGTTTTTCCCAGTAAGAATAGTGTCAATTAAAAACAAACAAAACTAAACAGGGCTAGGAATATAGAGTACTTGCCCAGCATGCATGAGGTTCTGGGTTCGATCACCAGCACGAGGTAGATGAAGTGTGTGGGTGCACACCTGCAATCTCAGCACTTGTAAGGGAGGCAGAGGCGAAAGGATCAGGAATTCAGGGTCACCACTGGCTACATACTGAGTTCTAGGCTGACCTGTACTGCATGGCACTGTCTTTTAAAAAAAAAAAGTAAACAGAAATGTCAGAGACTCATCATTTACACAAAATAAAGGGTGATTAGAAAATGAAAAGGTTTTGAGATGATATTAAAGACAAAATCAGAAATTACATTTCTGCCAAAATGAATGCATTGGTGTGGAGGAATTATTGATAAGACAGAAAAAGTAAGCTTTATAAGATGACATGTACTTTGGAGTACATCAAATTGGCCTCCCTCCCTCTTTCTCTCCTTTCTTTTCCCCTCCCTCCCCTTCTCCCTCCCCCTTCCTTCCCCTTTTCTCCATCTCCCTTCTTCCTTCCCTTCCTTCCTCCCTTTCTCCCTCCTTTCTTCCCTCCCACCTTTCTTTTCACTGGGAACCCTACTGGCTTCTCTGTCATGGAGCTCTAGCCCCGGCTCTTTCTTTTTCTTTTGAGGTGGCCTCTCTGGCTGACTTGCTCAGGCTATCCTCCTGCCTCTGCTCCTCCGTGCTGGGTTACAGGCATGCACCAACATGCCTGCCTGCATTTGGAGTTCTCCAGTGTCTTCAGATCCACCATGAATTGAAATCACTCACTGGGCCAGCATGTATTTTGCATCTTGAGCAGGCAGGAGGCTGCTTTTTCTCCTTTCTGAAGAACTGGGCCACCTTTCTTAATGTCCTCAATGGCTACTAATTTGTAGTTTTTTTTTTTAAATCTTTAATATGCAAGTATGGACAGAGAACCTCATGTTTATCTGTCTCTAAAGTATGTAAACATTTGATTAAAATTCTTATTTATGTATTTTTATTCTTTGGGTTCTAGGTAAACAAGTTGTCTACCATTGATCCACACCCCCTAGACTGAAGGAGGTTTCATACGTGGCCACACCAGACCCACTCTTGGTTGAAAGAATCCTAAACTGTGATAAAAACACTTCTGTGATCTCAGATCTGGGTAACCCCTCAATGGAGACTCCTTTCTCAGGTAGCTCTAGGCTGGGTGAAGTTGACTATCAAAGCTAACCAGGACACTAGTTTTCCATTACTTCCTTTTCCTTCAGCCAAGGACCCCAGGCCATGTGATAGTGCTAGTCACACCAGTGTGGATCTTTCCATCTCTGTTAACCCAATCTAGAAACACCCTTAGACATGTGCAGAGGCTGGCGTCCTTAGTGGCTCTGATCCCTAGGTGACAAACCAAGACAGGCCATCATGGCAAGGTTGGAACTTTCCAAGACTCATTTTGAAACTTCTTCCATTGTTGTTCCTCAGTGGTACTGCTGTCTTCTGTGACTGGGTCTCAGAGTCTGGGAATTTGTACGAGAGGCTGAATTTTACTTCTGGGATGCTTTTCTGCAAGTCTATGAGAAATTAAGAAAGTGAACTCTTTTCAAGTAGTTGGAGAAGCATCTTCAGATGGGCAAGACAATTATGGTGCAACCATAGCTTGTGATATTGAAGCTGGGGCTCATAACACAACTATAGTTTATACTGTGTGTGTAGTGGATAATGACAACAGCCCCTAGCCAATCTCGCCTTTCTGGGTCTCACTTGTTCACGTCAAAAATAGGAAGAACTCTTGGCTTGTTTTGGGATTTGATTTGCCTAGCAACCAAGGAAGACATTTGCTGTGGACCTCTGGTCTTTATACCCATGTGTGTGTACGCAGAAGAACACATGCCCCTGCCCCTACCAAACCCTGAATTTCCCATTGTATTTAAAACAAGACCTGAACTTCTTACCTGGGTTATAATAAGACCCAAAATATTAGCAACCACACTTCAGTGTGAGTTTTGGTAGGAACATCCCATCCCTGGATCACTTGCTTTTCCTGGGTTACCTTGGTCACCATCCACGGATACCTTGGTCTTTTCTGTGTCCCACACACCAGGCTTCTTCGATTCTCCAAGGTTTTGATCTCGCTCTTCCTTCCAGGATATATTTCCCTCCAATCTTCAAGCAGGTTTTCCTCTTTGCCCTCAGACACCAGCTCTGCCTTGGCTTCTTTGGCAGTGTCTTCTGTGGCTCTCCCACAGACAGCAGCCTACTCACCCTCGGCTACTCTTCAGCACGTCTCTTTCATTTTCTTCCTAGCGTCGTCTGCTTTAGGTGGCTATCACAGGCAGCTGTAGACTGGGCCATTTATAGAGAAAAGGTTTATTTAGCTCTCGACTCTGGAGGTAGAGTTCAAGATTGGGAAGCTGGATCTGGCAAGGGCCTCATGCTGTTCTAAAACGGCTAACGGCACATGGAGTGTGGGAGTGGCCAGTGAGCATGTGCAGAGGACGGACAGACAGACAGAGACAGATGTACTAGCTCACTTCGTCACAACCGATCTGAATGATAAGAACTAACGTGGTCTCAAGAGAAGGACACTGATATCTCTTAATGGTCCCTGGTTTCCCGTTGTGTTGGGTGACTTGGTTTGGTACCTGGCAGGGATGGAGCAGTAGATGGCATTAGATGTACTAACAACATCAATACAGTGTTCATTTTCGGCCCCCCTCATGCTCTCTACTTATAACCTATGTCCAAATCTTACAGACTTTATACTGTTGAACTTTGAGATCTGGTCCCTCCTTTGACATCTGCTAACCTTGAGCTTGTTACACCAGCTCTTAGTCAGGAGCCAGCTTGTGACCTGAACCTTGGGAACTAGCTAGCTTTCATTTTCCTTCTAGCGGAACTAATCCCTTTTCACAGCACTGTGATATTCCAATCCTAGTTCTTCTAAAGGGCCTCAAGGCTCATCGCAAGCACTGGGCTTTAAGGCCTTCTGCCCTAGTAGAGCCGTGAGGGCAGAGGCTACTTCTCTCGTCTTTAATAGCTGGCACAAGCCAGTGGATGCTTGAAAGAAGAGAATGAATGAATTCAAATAACAGAAACCTGGCCAAACGGGGCCATATAAGCATCCTACCAAGCCATGCCTCAATAGATTATCTCCATCAAGGCTCGGGGAGCACGGAAGAAGGGGGAGCGGAGAGAATGGATGAGTAAGAGACTGTGGAAGCCTGTCTGGACATCACCGGGGTGTCACACACACAGCTGCTGAACTTACAGCAGCTGTGGTCGCCTGCAGAAGGTCAAGATAGCCAATGTTCTAGCATGGGTGGGGGAGGAGTTCAGAAGGACCCATTCCCAGCTGACAAGCTATTGGCAGTTGAAGGCTACTTGGGGAGGGATAATTGGTTTTCTTTGGGTATGTGGCCATTTATAGGTTACCAGTACCTTAGTGTGCCCCACACACATGTACCATATGGGCAGCACTAATTATACTCAACAGGTTTATAGTCAAGAGTGAAGACATATTGGAGGTCAGTAGGAATGGAGAACACCAGAACACATCATAGATGTGTATAAAATTCCCCAAGAATAAAAACAGAAGGAAAATAGTGACTCAAACCCTCAACCTCAAACTTACTAGACCTAAACAATGAGAAATTTTAACCCTATATTTAAAAAAAAAATCTTTTTTTGGAAAGTATTTCAAACAGTGTAGTTCAAGCCTGTAGTTCCAATTGTTTTTGAACTAACAGTTATCCCCCCTGCCTCAGTTTCTAGTATGTGGGGATTACAGGAGTATACCACACCCTTCTTACAAATGTAAATAGAGGCAGTTTAGGGCAATGCGCTCAACAATGCAAGCAAGTCTAAAAAGTCCATTTTTTGTGTCATTTGCGATCTATAAAATATGCCTCTTATGTCTTAAGAATGGCCGATGAATAAAGCTATTCACATAGCGTAAATCCCCGGCCTAACCCTGCAAGACTTGAGTTTCATTCTTATTTTTGTTACATTACTCCATGGGCAGCCTTTGTGTCTCTAAATATTGAAATCAGAATGTCTGTGTCCATGTTGGCTAGCAAAAGAGAGGCAGCCTTAACTGCACCGTCTTTTCAGACTACAGTGAATATATGACACATTTTTTTGCATATAATTTTTTTCATCTGCTTCCATCAAGTTGTAACAATATGTTGAATTTGCCATGGGCCTTTAAAGCTGGGATGCTAAGAAGAACTCTGCATGAAATTTTAAAGAGACTGGACCTTTCATCTACCTCAGCAGCAGGACACCGCACTATGGGGACAAGAAAGGAGGCGAGAGAGCCAGAGAGCACATTTCTGAGGCAACAGCAAAAAATAACAGCTGAGGGAGTTATTTCATCAAAGGTTGATTTTTCTCTCTCTCTCTCATATATATATATATATATATATATATATATATATATATATATATATGAATTTTCAAGTTTTAGCTGGAGATTATCTGCCCCATTGCCTACATCTCCTGGCATATGTTAAGTTTTTGGGTTTCATGTGGTCAAAGTGAGGAAAAATTCATAAGTAAAAATATTGATTTTAGAAGGTGCTGTTATTGGGAATCACATTTAAATTTTCTGGCAAGGGAGGGAACACCGTAAAATAACTAAATTTGGCAATCCCAGGAGTCCTACCTACTCCTCTGCTTGGGATGCGCCTGATGCAGGTGTTTTCTTCCCGATTTTGTGTTTTCTTTCCTCTTATGAACATCAGCATGAGTTTTGACCGGTGGCACGGGGGAGATGCGAGACGGCACAGCTCTGCGCCTGTGATTAATTCCGATGTGCTTTCCCTTTCCTGAGTCTTCCTTGGCATGGGGCTGCTTCCTATCACTTGGCGTGGTGTGACTATTACTCTCCCCAAAGTAGAAAGGAAACCACAGATGGGCGTTTGTTTTTGTTTCTTCTTCTTCTCTCATCTTCTTTTTCTCTGATCCTGAGCTGACATCCCCATGAAATACACAGAGCTTCTCCTTGGCTGGGAGAGAAATCTGCCACTCAAATAGAGCTGCAGAGACCTGAGTCTTTGGAGTTGGGGGATCCCTGTCCACTGCTGGTCAGCCTTTGTTTTTTTTTTTTTTTCTTGCTTTTTTCTTTTCTTTTCTTTTTTTTAATTATCTTGACTCATTCATTCTAAACTCTCGTTTTTTTTCACTTTATTTCTCTAGGGTGTTGTTGAGAACAGAGAATTTGCTTTGACTCTGAGGACTGGGTTCAGATTAAATCCTTTCCTATTCCCATGGTTTGTTACTGGCTTTGCAGCAAATGACTACACATTTGCTAGCTCCATAGAACACAAACGTATTCTCTAAGGTTCTGGAGGCAAAGATGCAAGATAAGCCTTTGGGAATAAAGGAGTTGAGAGGCTTGTGTCCCTTCTGGAGATTCGGGGTACAGGACATCTATTTTCTTATCTTGAGCCATTGATGGCGGTGGCGGCCTGGGTTCTTGGGCTGCATCTGGCCAGTTATCACTCTAGTTCCTTTTCTAGCTCTGTACCATCTTTCTCGAGATCCTTAGCAACACACACCAAGTCCCTACCACCATAGAGAGTAATGTTTCCAGACATTCTGGAGGTAAGGGTATGGGCATTTTGGGGCATGCTCTTCCGCTTAGTACCCCTTTCCACTTTAGGTTACACAGCAAGCTATGCGATCCTCAAGTTATTTTGCCGTGTTCGAAGACTGTGGAGATCATTCCGGGCCTGAACGGCGATAAAGTTTTTAAAGGCACGGGAGAAAGAATCCGACATCCGAGCCAAAGGATCTCGTAAGAGTTAAATGGTCAGCCCCAGGAGACAAAACTCAAGTCTTATACAGCGGCTTCCTGAATGTGGGACCGTGTCAATCCCCACCCCCTCTCTTTCCCTCTCCCGCTGCCCCCTCCCCGCCATGGCACATGCGCAGAGACAACCTTGGCTATTGGTCCTTCTCCTTCACCTTGCTTTGACTTACAGATTTTTTAAAAATGCTTTTCTTCTCTATACTCCAGGATAGCTGACCCACAAGCCTCCATAAATTCTTCTGTCTCCATCTATCATCTCCCTGGAGGAGCCCTGGGGTTGCATAATCATGACCCTGTTTTCCGACTTTTTATGTGGGTCCTAGGGATTCAAATGCAGGTCCTCCTACTTGTACGGCACACTCCTTACCCACCGACCCACCATCTTCCCGTGCATTTCAGAGGCCTTGGAACTCTGAGGAAGCAGGTTTCTTCTGAGGAAGAAGTTCATTACTTAGTCTCCATCTCATACTTGGAGATGCATCTATGTTCCATTTATATTTTAAACTTCTTCCTTTAATGCGGATGTTTCTTTCCTTCATGTTACACTTAGTATTTCCTCATTTTTGTTAGCATCTCTAATCAACGGCTTATAATTTTAGGAAGATCTTTACCTTCTTCCTCTCTGATTTATCATAACCCTCCGTTCATACTTATACTGTACCCTCTGTCTTTTGAGGAGTTTAATTTCCTTCCTTCTTTCCTTCTTGTTTTTTTGAGACAGGGGTCTTACTATGCAGTCTTGACTAGTCTGCATCTTGCTCTGTGGACCAAGCTGGCCTTGACCTTGGAGAAATTTGCCTGTTTCTGCCTCCCAAGGGCTAGGATTAAAGATATGTGCCAACATGCTTGACATTTTCATTAAATTTTAATGATTGTGTGTGTGTGTGTGTGTGTGTGTGTGTCTTAGTCAGGGTTTCTACTCCTGCACAAACATCATGACCAAGAAGCAAGTTGGGGAGGAAAGGGTTTATTGAGCTTACACTTCCACGTTGCAGTTCATCACTAAAGGAAGTCAGGACTGGAACTCAAGCAGGTCAGGAAACAAGAGCTGATGCAGAGGCCATGGAGGGATGTTTCTTACTGGCTTGCTTCCCCTGGCTTGCTCAGCCTGCTCTCTTAGAGAACCCAAGAGCACCAGCTCAAAGGTAGTACTACCCACAAGGGGCCCTCCCAACTTGATCACTAATTGAGAAAATGCCCCACAGCTGGATCTCATGGAGGCACTTCCTCAACTGAAGCTCCTTTCTCTGTGATAACTCCAGCCTGTGTCAAGTTGACACACAAAACTAGCCAGTACAGTGAGTATGTGTGTGTTAGGTGCTATATCATGTGTACGTATAACCACAAAAGTCAGAAGGAAGGTATCAGATCTCCTGGAACACAGTTGTTTCAGGGGGTTGCGAGCTGTCTGACACAGGTGCTAGGAACTGCACTTGGGTACTCTGGAAGACCAGCAAGTGCTCCCACTTAGTGGATATCTCTTCAGCTCCCTTTCCAAAGAGTTTCAAGCCCTTTGAAGTAGTCATTACTTAGGGGAACAGAACATTGACCAGTTCTTCCTTCTGTCTGATTGGTGTCCAAAGGTTTTTTTTTTTTAATTAATTTATTTTTTTTTAAAGCAAAGGAATGGTTTCTCTTAACACATGTCGTGTAGATTCTCTGTCTGTGAAACAATTGTGGCTGTGACACACGGACACACATCCAGGAAGACCTACCATAACAGTTCAAAGTCTCATTCTCAATGTCAGGGAGGTAGGACCCTCATTTTGCCCCCCCCCCCTTTCACCTTTGCTTAGGTTTGTGACATCTTTTTGGTCTGTAAATGCAACAGTGTCTGTGTCAATTACTTATATGGAGATTACAAACATTCAAATTAGGCCTAAAACAACAAAGGATGTTTGGAATCTATCTAAAGGACCATAGATAGACATTAAAAATATGGGAAGAAACTTACATAGGATTGTAGAGAAGTTGACTCTTTAATATAATTTCATGTGTGTCTGTGTGTGCAAGAAAGCCCCTTTCCACACATGGTCTCCTGAATCTGTTGTGATCTGAGGGGTCTGGACCACAAACCTTGGCCTCCACGATCTCTACCATGCTAACCTACCACGACCAACAGAACAGAGTCCTCTGAAGTCATGAGGCCAAATTAACTCTTCCTCTCTTCAGGTGTTTCTATCAAGTGTTTTGCTCATAGCAACATGGAGGTAGTTGCTACAATGAGTATCAGCTGACTTTGTTATTCCGGCAGCCTCTTGCCTTTCATCTCCTGTCTCTCATCAACTTCATCGTGATTTTTTAAGCTAGCTCACCTTCACTGACCTTCTAGATTGCAGATTCCAGGCGGATGCTCCTCTGTGGACCCGAGAAGGTGAGCGCAGGCTGTCAGTTCAGCCCGTGGTGTCGTATTGTCTATTTACCGCCACAGAGGAAGGCATGCGTCCAGGATCCCCGCGTTCACATCTGTGCGCCATCAAACTCTCTGTTCTTCCAGCAGGGATACACTGAAGGCGTCTTCTCAGAGCTTCCGGCTTCTTCTTTGGATCCTGTTGAAGTTACCTTTGCTCCCCACTCCTGCTACCCAGGTACGTGCAAAGGAGATAAGTAACAGACACAGGCGCTTCCCTGAAGAGTCCAGAGAAGCAGACGCCCTTGTCTCGGCTCTCCTGTGGGCACTGGTCCCACCTTCCGTACCATCTCAATAACTGGCTACTATTTTACTTCACATCAGTTGTGACTATTTTATGTGCATTCATACGTTTAGTTATTTAGTAATAGCATCGCTTTCTCAAATTCTTTGGCAAACTGTTATTTTAACTGAACAGGATTTTTTTTTTTAAATATCTTATGGCAGTACATACATATTTGCCATATTCTTTTAAAAGTTTTTGCATAGTTTTACATATATGGGGAATCAGTATTTGCTATAAGAATCGTACTGGATATCTAACTCTCGAATTCAATATTGAAAGTAAGTTTTCAATGAATATTTTTGGACTAAAAGGCATTTGCCTAATATTTCAGTAGATATTGCCCCTCCTACAAGCTATTTTTTGTTTTGCTTTTTGTTTTTATTCAGTCTAAAAGCTGCACTGGTTTGGTCTGTCACTAGTCTGTGCAAAGCCTACTTTCACATACCCTTGACAATAATGAATCTAGAATCTTTAATTTTTAATAATAAGGTGGTCGAAACATTCCTTAGCTTTAATTTGTGTTTTGATTTTGTGTTTTGATTTCTTGTGACTGAAGCATCTTTTTTCTTTCCATTTGTACCCCTAAATACCCCACTTTCTTTGGAATTCTTCGTCTTTCTGTATCATGCTATGGGATTCCTCTGCAATTTGTGGACCGTAGACCTTTACATATTAAATCAAACTTTTTCTCCTGGTTTTTGTTTTTGTTTTTAATTTGCTTTTTTTTGGTGATATTTTTAAATTATATATATGTTAAATTGTTTTGCTTTGTCTTATAAAATTTATTATATCTTATAATATGGAAATGATCATGAATTAATTTTTAAAAATCACCAAACCTCCTCTGTGCTGGAATAGGCTAAATTAATATACATGTTCCAAATAGGAAGAAGTCAGCATGTGACACTGTTGCCAGCTGAAGCCGTGTCTAAAGACGGCTAAAGTGCCTGCTGAATTACTGTGAGTTCAGTGTGCTGGTTACTAAAAAAACTGAATATAATTAGTATGTGAATCATGAATCATATTTACATACCCCTTAGAAAGTGTTATGAGATAGGAGTTAGCTAAGCACTCAATTTTGTTTCAGGAAAAATAAAGTTAAGTAGTAAGCACCTTTTCCAGCACATGACAAAGGCTTTGACACAATGGAGAACTTGACCCGAGGCAGGAGCTTGGGAAGAGTGTCTGTTGAGATTATGAACCCTGTATCACTCCTCTACATGGAACTCTCCTAACTTAGTCATTAACAATGTAGCCTTTGCCAGCCATGATTGTGCACACCTTTAATTGCAGCACTCTGGAGGCAGAGATGGGTGGATCTCTGGGGGTTTAGGCTAGCCTGGTCTACAGAGGGAGTTCCAGACTCTCTCTGTGTAGCTAGGACTACACAGAGAAACTCTTATCTCAAACCAAAACCAAAACCAAAAACCAAAACAAAACCCCCAAACCAAACCAAACCAACCCAACCCCAAGCAACAACAACAACAACAACAACAGCAGCAGCAGCAGCAGCAGCAGCAGCAGCAGCAACAGTAGCAGCAGCAGCAACAAAATATAGTCAATTAATTTATCTTTTGATAAAGGGGGCTGAGAGCTCTGGCGGGGCTTCATGGGGCTGGTCCTTCTGGATTGAGCTATGCTTGGCTAATCTTGTCAAGGGTTGCTTGCTACCTAAAATCAGCTGGTAGGTTGTGTGTGTTGACTGGTTCATGGTTGTCGCGACTGGGGTGATGGAGGCCTGTCTTCCCAAGGGATCTCACCCTCTCATAGGCTCTCCAGGGCCTGCTGCCATTAATGAGCTCAGAGTGGAAGTTGTAAAGTCTCTAAAGCACTGGTTCTCAACCTGTGGGTTGTGACCCCTTTGGGGTTTGATGGGCTGTTTTACAGGGGTCACCTAAGATCATCCTACATATCAGATAGTTATGCTACAATTAATAACAGTAGCAAAATTACAGTTATGAAGTAGCAATGAGAATAACTTTATGGTTGGGGAGATCACTACATTTCACGAGAAACTGTATTAAAGGTCTGAGCCATTAGGAAGGTTGAGAACCACTGCTTTATTGGCTTGGGTTAGGAACTGATACACTGCCCATCCCCTGTTTTGTGAAGGAAGTTAAGATATGATGGCAATCATTGTATCTCAGAGCTCTGGTTCAGATTGATACTCCTGAGTGACTGACTCTTAAGTTTTATCCTATGCAAAAATCTCTTTCACCATGCCTGGTAAGATAAGATAGGACAGTAAGCCTGCATCCCAAGGACATTGTTTTACTGTAGAATATATACTGGCTTTTAAGCGAACATTTTCTTATCTCGTTTCAAACAAGGTGGTTAGGCACATGATGTTTGTGATTCTGGAGTGGCCAGAACGATGTATGATTTTTATCCCCCTCTGTCACCTTTAGCTTCGTGAACATCTCAAAGGAGATAGGGGTTGGGATACTTGGTTCTGGCAGAGCCTGTATGGTAATTCATACAAAGGGTTAACCCCAAAAGTTGTTCAGCTATTAGCCAGCCTCTATTCATATTTCTTAAGTTAGTTTCATTTCCAAATCAGGTGACCACTTGCTCTGTTGGGGACTCTGTGCCCATCCTGGTCCTATAGGAGGGCTTGGGAGTCCTTGAGTTCTTGGTTTAGGCCCTGGTTTGCTGTTTGAAGTTAAAAGGAAACTCCATCAAGTCCTTTCTCTAGCCTTGTCTGGGCTCTAGAGATAATGAGGGCTCCCCAGTGTACACAGATGTGACCCCGAGGCTCGGCAAACAGACCTGCTGGTTTATAATGTCACTCACAAAGTTACGATTTCTTGGCCAAACCTTTCCCTTAGAAGGACCTGTGATTAATGTCGGGGTGTAACCAAAAATACTTTCATATAAAAATGGGGCCTTTAAAAGACCCAAGCTCATTTTCTACTATTCTAGAGGCAGAGACACCTCAAGAAATCTCTGTATTTCCATCTCAAAAGCCTGATTCCCTCTGGTTCTTGGACACATCCCAAATGATGTTAATTAAAACAAATGCACTGTTCCACAGAGGTACAGTGTGTGTCATGGTAGAGCTGTCCCTGGGCGCTGGAGCCAGAGTCTTGTTTGAATTAGGAGGATGTCTGTATGCTAAGGCGCCCCATGGAGACGTCTAAGGCTGGGGCTTCCAGCCGTCCATACTGTCTCTATTGAGAGACATATTTATATCTTCCAGACTAGCAATTAATCACTCAGTGGGGTTTTGTACAGGGGAGGGAGTCATGAGCTCACAAGAGAATCTTTTTGTGCTGCCAGGAACCACAGAGCATGGGCACAATGCTGATTTAATTTATTAGATAGAGGCACAGAACAGGAATGTTTAAATGACATTGACAGAGCCAGAAGCTCAGCCCCACCTAGTCTTAAAAATAGAAAACAAATGCCTGCCCCTTAAATGAAATTATATTAATAACATGTTTCTGTAAGCTGCTTGGAAGCGAAATAAAGCTATTGACATTAATTAAAATTTGAAGACGTATCATTTGTTGGTACTGTGCAAGCTTTTGTTAGGGGGAAATAGCTTTCAAAGTGATCTATTTATGAAAATTAAATGGGGAAAATTGCCTATTGAGCAAATGTTGGTTAATAAGGCTGCCTTTCTTAGAAACATGGGTTTTTAAGTAACAAAAATGTTTTTATTATTCTAATAATGGTCTCTACTTTTTTGATCACTGCAAAAAATTGCCTTTGTTACTAGAATTTTGATATTTCCATACAGAATTCCATTGTCAGGAGTAGTATGAATGTTAAAAACCAGGGAGACATTCATTGCTTTTAGGATATTGGGTAACCTATTTGCAAAGAGAATTTTGTTTGAAGTCAGTGTAGTTAGGTGTGTGGCCATCCTCCAAACACCTTCACAGCAGAAGTAGGATCCAGAGGCCTGGTGAGTGGCCACTAGCACTTACTTGGTTTCACACAAGCTGGAAAGTGCCACACACTCATGGTGGTAATGTAGACATGACAGCCAGTACAGCGGGTCTGTGAGAGGCCCCTCCCAAGTGGATAACATTTTGAAAAGGGGGAAGGGGTCTTTTCACACCAGGTTAGGTTTGGCTCCCTTTTATCACCATTAGAGAGACACTGAAACTTGAGTTTTCAAAGTTGGCATCTAACAAACATCTTAGATAGTGCTAAAATCCCCTGTTCTTCAACAAATGAGTCCGGAAAGCATGAACAATAGATGCTGTTCTTTATCACACCGCCACCATTTTGTAAGAGTTACGTGTGTCTCTGTGTGTATACCTATACCTGTACTAGCTGGTTTGTGTGTCAACTTGACACAAGCTAGAGTTATCACAGAGAAAGGAGCTTCAGGTGAGGAAATGCCTCCATGAGATCCAGCTGTAAGGCATTTTCTCAATTAGTGATCAAGGGGGGAGGGCCTTGTGGATGGGGCCACCCCTGGGCTGGTCGGTAGTCTTGGGTTCTATAAAAAAGCAAACTTAATAAACCAGGGGAAGCAAGTCAGTAAGGAACATCCCTCCATGAGCTCTGCATCAGCTCCTGCTTCCTGACCTGCTTGAGTTCCAGTCCTGACTTCCTTTAGTGAAGAACAGCAATGTGGAAATGTAAGCTGAATAAACCCTTTCCTCCACAACTTGCTTTTTGGTCATGAATAGGAATAGAACCCCTGACTAAGACAATACCAAATGTGTGTAAGGTGACTGGGGAGGCCAGAAGAGGGTATCTAATCCTCTGAAGCTGGAGTTACAGTCGTGAGCCACCTGATACAGGTGCTGGGAATTGAACTCAGGCCCTTTAGAAGGGCAGTAAGGGCTCTTAACTGCTAAGCCATCTCTCCAGGTCCCCGCCCCCAGACCTCTATAGTCCAGTTATGGTGTGAGGCTTAACTTACCCCCACTGCTCTTGTGATGCTGAGAGAGGTGTGAAGATGGAATGGAAGACCTGAAATGTCCCCACACTGTTCCAAAGTCAAGCAGTTTCTGGGAAGGGACTATTTATTCTATGAACAGTTTATATGGTATGAATTTGCTTTTGGTAAGTGACTCTATTTTGTGGAAAAATTCTATTGACTTGGGTAATAAATAATAATGAACCGCAGCTGATGTGTAAGGATTGTTTTTCTCTTCAGCCTTTACTCAATCTCCTCATGTTAATTTAGTACAACTCCTGCGGCTTCTGCTCTTAAATATCAAATGTTCTGCCCCCCCTCCTGCTTCTTTGTACCACAGGCTCCCCCTCTGCTCTTTCCTTGAACATGGAGTGTTTTGCCTGCTCTATTGGGTGGCTCCTATCACATCCTGTTCAACTTGGCTTCTGCATCAGACATAGAGCAAGTGATCATTATTTATCTAAGCATTGATGAAGGCTTTCATACCGACCGCGTAATTCAGTCATCTTTACCACTGCAAGGGCATGAGTGTGGACGGAATCTTTCCCATCTTCACCCTGAGATTTGGCAGGGTTTAGAGGTGTTCTTGGCTGTTACACATGGACTGAAGTGTGTGTGTGTGTGTGTGTGTGTGTGTGTTGTGCACATGTGCATATGCCCACACATTATTGGCATCTGGTGGATTGAGTCCAATGCTTCTGCTAAATATCCTTTAGTGTACAGATCTACAGCAAATAACTCTCTGGCCCAAGACATCAGTAGGATCAAGCATAAGACACCTTTGCTTTCTGCTTTTCAGCATTTCCTTCTCTTTTGCTCTCCTATAGATGGATGTATAGTGGATGTTTCTTCTCTTAGACAGGCAAAAACATACGTGGAGAGATTAAATGACTTATCCAAGTCTCCTGCTTACAGGAGTTTCAGAACTAGAAATTGAATCTCAGCCCTTGATTCTAAATCTAGATAATTGCCAGACTATTTCAGGGACTTTGGGGAGGGCTGTGGGCCTTGAATTTATCTACACAGTAGCCTTAGAAAACTGTCTTCATGCTACTCAATGGTGATAATCAGAAGTGAGGGCAGAAAATATTGTTTTTGGTGCTCATTTGAAAGATAACTCTCAGGGGCTTTAAATATCTTGCATAAGAATTTCAGCTACCTAGGCTTATATTCTCTCTCAGAGAGCAAAATTCTTTAGAACACCGAGTCAACCAATCTGTGCATCCCATTGATTCTCTTCCAAAAAGATTGACATTAATTACATATTTTTGGATTACTGAAATGGAAGTCTGAAACACCTCAATTGGCCATTAGTCATTTTGTGCTAATAGCCTAGTTAATTTTAACAGCATACTTACTTATTGTGTCCACAGAACATGGCTGCCTTGGATGTGTGGGTCTGTTTCCTAGCCAGTTGGGTCTGAAGTAAGACTATGAGGTATCTGAGTCTAGACTGGAAGAATGGTAGTTGTAGAATTGCCAAGTCAAGGTGGCAGTAAGATATCATGAGATGAAGAGGTAGGTATGAGCCTACAAAGTCATAAGAAGGTCGGAAATCATGTTTATAAGAGAAGAACTAATCTGAGGGATGTTCCGACAGGAGGCAGAAGCGAAACTGCCAGTGTGCATAGTGAACCTGAGACTAACATTCTGAGCCACAGAATGGCAGTTTCAAGGACCCGCCTTAACAGTGGCTATAAAAAAGCTGGAAATTAGCAGCTGCAGAAATATGGATACAGTATTAACACATTAACAAGATATGGCAATCTATGAGAAAATGTATCCCAGACAAGGATACCAACATTGGTGAAGGGTAGATCAGTGGCAACCAGAGAGCTAAACTGCCTATTGGTTAACAGAATTTCACTTAAAATTATGAAACCAAGGGACCCTCAATGGCCTATGAAATAAAATTGGGTGACTTGCTAATTTCAGCCTCGAAATCTTAGTTTAAATCTTTTCAGTGTTGCTTGTTTAAAGTTCTGCAGTTAGCAGGAAACTTTGAACATATTTAAAAAGGCAAAATTAAACAGATCTCCAAGCAACATCATTTTAGGTGATTCATTTGAGATACTATGCAGAGATCTCTTTTAGCTTGTGGAATACAGTGTGCTGAAAGGGTTAATTTTAAATTTCAGAAAAACATGTGTATATCATAAACAGTAGACACTATGGCTTCCAGGTCCCTTAGAGCATCTCCTTCAGGGGGACAGAGGGGCGTAGTCCCCTCAGAGTAGGGCTGCAGCCAAACAGCCAAGGGACAAAATGGCAGTTTTCTGTTTGGTTCAGGACTCTGCTTAGGTTCTTGAGTGTCTTTACGATCAAAAATCTATTTCTGGAAAAGGATGGGATAATCTAATGCTGAGGGAAGAGAAATGTCTGAGGTTTCAAGGTTTATCTGTGGCCATTTCTGCTCAAGTGGACAGGAGCAATCTGGGGCTCTCTAGACTTGAACCGTATCTTTGGCTAGAAGCAGTGACCTATACTGGCTCATTCAGAAGAGTCGTAGTGTCTCATGGAGCATAACTAACTCGATAATGAGCGACAACAGGGCCTCGGGCAAAGCATGGAAACTGATTGGCTCCCTCAGGGTTTCTCACCACTCAAGCTTGGCTCCCAGGGATTTTCTTCACTGCAACTTATTTTCAAGAGCACACCATTCTATGACAGGGTCTTGTATAGTCCAGACTGGCCTTAAGCTTGCTATGTATCTAAGGCCAGCCTTGAACTGTTGCTTCTTTTCCCACCTCTGAGGTGGTGGGATGACAGGTATGAGTGACCATGCAGGGCTAGGGTGACATCAGTCCCTATGAACAACCGTTCATGCTGAACACCATGTGAAACTGGTGAACAGAACATTCCATTTATTTAAACCTTCTGCTAAAGCACTAATTTTGGAATTATGTTTTTTTGAGTTAATACATAATCTGTTGTGTGATAAACTGCTGCATTTCCCTTAAATATAGTCCTAGCAAGAGAATTGTTTGTTTATCCCTTAATATCACATTTTCACTTTGACTTTAAATAGGGCTGTTTATTTTCCTACACTTAAAAAATAATTTATTTAGTTTTATTTTATGTATTGGTATGAGAGTGTCAGATCCCTTAGAACTATAGTTACAGATGGTTGTGAGCCACCAGGTGGGTGTTGGGAATTGAACCTGGGTCCTCTGGAAGAACAGTTAGTGCTCTTAACCACTGAACCATCAATTCAGCCCCTTTTCATACATTTTTAAGATTAACTTTTGCTAAACATGATGGCACACACCTGTAATCTCAGCATGGAGGTGATGTAGACAAGAGTGCTGTTATAAGTTCCAGGCCAGCCTGTTCAACACAGCAAATTCTGTGCCAGTTCGTGCTACCTGGTGAGACCCTGTCTTAAAGATTGAGAGACAGCTCAGTGGTGAAGAGCTATACAGTACTGCTCTTGTAGGAAACTCAAGTTTGGCTTCTAGAACCCACATGGGGTGCATCAAAACTGCCTGTAGCTCTAGCTTCAGGTAATCTCTACCCCTTCTAGCATCTATGGGCACCTGCAAGCACATGCAGTTACTCATGCTCAGACACACACACACACACACACACACACACACGCACACGTAATTAAAAAAAAAAAGATTGCTTCTTGTCCAGAGCCTGAGCCTTGGGGCTTGAATTAAAACCAGGTGTGCAGTTTATGATACGGTATCTTGAAACAGCCAAATAAAGTCTCAGAGCATCAGTGTTCAGGAGAAAACAGGGCATCAAATGGGAGAATAAGGGCTGGAGAGATGGCTCTGTGGTTAAGAGCACTGACTGCTCTTCCTGAGGTCCTGAGTTCAATACCCAGCAACACATGGTGGCTTACAATCATCTGTAATAGATTCTGGTGCCCTCTTCTGGTATGACTGAAGACAGTGACAGTATACTCATATACCTAAAATCAATCAATCAATCAATCAATCAATCAATCTTCACATGGGAGAATAAAGTTGTAGGAGGAACCAGAAAGGTAAGTAGATAAAGGACTGCAGAGCTGGCTGTGGATTGGGATAATGTGGGCCAGAAAAGTGAAGATTGGGAAGTGAGTGGATGGGGCCTTTATAAAGCCCAGCGATGAATTCTGTGTTTTAGTCACAGGTCTCCTCTTTTAGGACCAGGGACCTAAAAGTACCAGAACAAAGCCCAACATAACTAGGTGTTTCCATAATATTAACATCAGTAGCTAAGCATTTTGGCATACATCTATATGTGTATGAGATATGTAAAAACAGAACTAAACAAAACAATATAACCTCTAGTTTGAAAGGAAGCCCTGAAACCCAAGAGTTTACAGATCAGAATCCCCTGAATATTGCCCAATGCCACAAGTGGTAGATGCCATTCTTTATCTTGTATGACAAGTTGTAGTCAAAATCCAGATCTGCTGAAAACATTATATAAAATAACCTCCAGGATGTATAAGGTGTATATGAAATGTGCTTTGACTTGAGTCCTATAGCCATATGCTTGACATATGTTCAAACTCAAGACTCCCAGCCCCCTGGCATGTCAGCTTGTCTCATCTTAGTGTTCTATTGCTATTAAGAGACACCACGACCAAGGAAATTTGTATAAGAGAAAGCATTTAATTGAGTCTTGCTTACAGTTTCAAAGGTTAGTCCATTGTTATCATGGTGGGGAACGTGGCAGTACACTGGCTGATGTGTGTGCTGGAGAAATAGCTGACAGTCCTATATCTGGATCTGCAGGCAGCAAGAAGAATTGAGACACTGGGCCTGCCTTAGGCTTTTGAAACCTCGAAAGCCCACCTCCAGTGACGCATCTTCTCCAGTGAGGCCACACCCTCCCAATCCTTCTCAAGTAGTGCCACTCCCTGATGATAAAACACTCAATGATATGTGCTTTTTGGGGGGTGGGGGTGGGAGGGCATTCTTATTCAAACCACCACATGAATCCTAAGCATAAAGGTTGATTCAATGTGGACATATGTTAAAGGCTTTGTTGTAAATAACTAGTGATCTGTGGAGGGAAAGACAAAGTACTCATAAAACTGCTTTCAGCATGTCTCTAGGTAAGGTTGGTGGTGCCATTTTGCTAAGGGTAGGGTTGGCCCTACAAATTCTTATCTTAATAACTGTTTTCTATTAGACCAAAGGTGGATAATATAAGAATGAAATACCTCATGGAATTAATTTAAAAATATGAGATTTAAGATGATGTTTTGTTATTGTTGTTTGTTCTTTTTGTTTTTTAAATTTCCCATTCTGGTAAGAGTCACATACAAAGTAAAGTCCCCTGGGTGGGGACTGCTTAATGAAGGTTTGTGTTTCCTTCTGGACCGTGAGATGGTAATGTTAGCAGAGACACCCAGGCCTGATGCTTCATGTCTGTAACCCCAGTGCCTGTGAGACTAAGGCAAGGGGAGATTGTGAGTTCAAGGCTAGCCTGGGCTACACAATCATATCTCAAAAATATCCAAAAAATCAGGAACCACAAACAAAATTCCTACAAGAGGATGGGAGCAGGTTTCTTAATATTTATCGTCTATCTAGAAAAATGCTCTCTGGAAATATTAAACCACAATATCATGAGATGATGAGACGAAGTTTACAATTAATTTCCTCTCTTTTTGAAACAGGATCTCATTATGGAGCCCAGACTGGCCTTGAACTCATGACTGTCCTGTCTCAGCTTGCTGAGATTATAATAAGCAAAAGCCACCAGGTTTGTGAAGATTCCAGGTTTTTTTTTTTTTTTTTTTTATGGTTTTAAATTGTAAATTGTGACAGTGACTTTTTTTAAACTTAACTTTCTTTCTCTACAGATAATATCTCTTTAAAACATTGTTATTTTCTAACAATTGGACGAGAAGTGTTTTGTTCATTGTTTTTGAAGAGGTTTTTGCTTGTCATCCTTGATGGCTCTTGGGTTTGTGGTTTGGTCTCTCTAATTTTGGAGAAATTTGGCTTATTTTTTTGTCATTTTTATTTTTCTTTCTGAACTAAAGTCACATGTTAGATACTTGGTATTGATCTACAGTTCTGGCTCTTTTTAAAATTCACATTTTTGCCTGGCAGTGGTGGTGCACACCTTTAATTCCAGCACTTGGGAGACAGAGACAGGCTGATCTCTGAGTTCGAGACCAGCCTGGTCTACAGAGTGAGTTCCAGGACAGCCAGGGCTACACAGATAAAACCTGTCTCAAAAAAAAAAAATTCACATTTCCCTTAGTTTTGCTTTGTGATCTAGTTCAGAACTCTGTAAATCTATCACTAGATCCAGTGTAATGGTCTTGGTCTCTAACACTGTCTTTTATAAAATTCTAGTGTTTCTCTTCAGTGGTCCATAATTTTTTTTAATGCTTATCTATTTATTTGTGTGTGTGTGTATGTGTGTGTGTGTCACATGGTATGTTGTGGTCAGAGGACAACTTTTGGTAGTCTATTCTTAGACTACAGGCTTGGTGGCAGATACCTTCAGGTGCTGAGCTATCCCCTCAGTCCTGCAATGTTCCATTTTAATAGTTTCAGACTCTCTGTTTATATTTCTTCTCCTCTTCTTCATCTTTTCTGTTAGATGTCAGACCACACTGATCATGATAATGGCTTCAGTACCTATATCATCTCTCGGTGCCTGTCATCACTTGACAATGGACTGTCTCTCCTTGTATCTTTACTAAATGCTGGATGTCTAAGAGACTGAGGTTGGTAGTATGTTTTCTTTGCTCACGGCTGCATTGCTTTTTCTCCATTGGTGTGAAGGTTGAGCGAGAGGAGCCAGGTGCTGAGCTAAGTGCTACTAGGAGTGGATAATGTTTGCTTGTACTTGGTGTTGTGCTCCAAGTGCTTGTGTGTCTGCCCTGCCTGCTCTGGCTGCAGCATGTTCCTTCGACTTCACGTTCTTCCTGCTTGTCCATTGGTTTGGGTTTGTGAAGGAGTAGAAGGCTTTCCTTTCTGACAGTTTATTCTCAGACTCAAGTAGGCCTTGGAAGTAGGTTTTTCCCAGCATGCCTTCCTCTCCTCCCTTGGCTGCCAGACTTTTGCATCTTGCCTTGTGTCCGTGTTTGTTCTTAGGTGGGAGAACATTTCTTGCCACTCCTTGTGTGATTGATACCTTCCAAGAGTTCTGGGCCCTTGGCAGTTTCCTTTCCAACTCCAGAGGCAGAGAGGTGCTCGCTTCTGCCATTTCCTTAGAAGCAGCCAGTCTTTTCTCCTGGGCTCGAGGGACAGCAGTGTGTTGTGCCTCCCTTAACAGTGCAGATCTGCTACTTCCTGTATGGGAGTCTCTATCCCCACCGTAGCAGATGGGGCACTAAAGAGAGAGGGTTCTCTGATATCTCAACTTGTCCTCACCTTTCTACCAAGATTGAACACTGGTGGTGAGGAGAAACTTTGTTTTTAGGGTTCCAGTTGTTCCACATGTTCCAGTTGTTCCAGCTGGGCATCTGCTAAGAAAGTCATCTCAGTGGCACCCAGCACTGGGGAGGTGGAGACCAAAGGATCATGGATTCGAGGCCTTTCTAGACTCTATGACATGTTGTCTCTGACCAGTTCTTTCTCCCTTGCTTTTTTTTTTTTTTTAAGATTTATTTTTTTATAGCTAAACACACTGTAGCTGTCTTTAGACACCCCAGAAGAGGGCGTCAGATCTCATTACAGATGGTTGTAAGTCACCATGTGGTTGCTGGGATTTGAACTCAGGACCTTCGGAAGAGCAGTCAGTGCTCTTAACCACTGAGCCATCTCTCCAGCTCTCTCCCTTGTTTTGGAAGAGAGGATATATAGCGTGTATGTCCCTATGTCTCTCCAGAAATCTTGCCTCTTTTTGGACTTCAGGATTCTTGGTTGTATTATGACCTCAGATCTCTGATGGCTTCAGGAAATACTTAGAATTTTGAAGACAGCTGACTCTTCTCTCGTGTCCTCATGATGGCGTTCAACACGTAGGTGAACTGCAATTCAGAGCTTTTTGTTAATGTGTGACCATCCATAAAACTGAAATGACATCTTGGGCACTGACTGGAGACACACACATACTTCTGTCTGCTGCTCTCAGGAAAGCAGTCAGCATAGTTAGAAGGTTCATAGTGCTGACTGTGACACCCTTCCCCATGCCCCGCCCCCGGAATCAGTCTACTTCCTGTGCCCTGATGTCTCCAATGCCCCGCCCCTGGAAGCAGGTCTACTTCCTGTGCCCTGATGTCTCCAATGCCCCGCCCCTGGAAGCAGGTCTACTTCCTGTGCCCTGATGTCTCCAAACTCTGTGTTTTTCTCGTCTACTCTTCTCTAAATCATCAGACGGGAGGGTTGAGGATCAGAGTCTCACTGCAAACAGGGCCAGGGCTTTGGCAGCTGCAGAAGGGTGCAGAGCCTGTGCGTTCTAGCAGGAACCACAGCAGCCGCCTGCTGGGGAAAGGACTGCATGGAAAAAGTGAGCAAGCAAAAAGTTTCCAGACCAGGCCTCCTCTTTATCCAGGTTCTGCGGTTGTGTCGTTTAAAAAGCCCACCCGGCCCGCCTCAATTCTAAGCACTTTAAAAATAGTATAATCCACGAAAAAGAAAAACCCCAACACATTTAAATGCATTATCATGTAAGAATATAATGAAGAAAGTGTGTTGGAAAATGGAAAATTTCTGAAGCTGTAGAGATAAGTTGATTTCCCACACTGCTCGGGGGTTATCTCTTCTGAAGGCGTTCGCTATGCTTTTAATGTTCTTAGGCAGGTGTCCTATTGTGCTGCCGAGCAGGGTTCTTGTTGTAAGTGAATATGTGTGTGTGTGTATGTGTGTGTGTGTGTGTGTGTAAAACGAATTCCAGGCAAAATTCTTAAAGTCTAAGATGCACATGTCCCCACATTTTAATCTCTGCCAGTAGAATTTATTATTCATTTAATCATATATCTTGACTCAGTTTTCATTTTTCAAGATTCATTAGTTTATTTTGTGTATACATGTATGTCCACACACGTGTGTGTATGCCACATGTGAATGTAGTATCCAAAGAGGCAAGAAGGGGGAGTCAGAACCCGTGGAGCTAGAGTTATAGGCAGTGTGAGCTGCCGTGTGTGTGTGTGTGTGTGTGTGTGTGTGTGTGTGTGTGTGTGTGCTGATCTCAGGTCTCTTGGAAGAGCAGCAATCACTCTTAACTTCCGAGCCATCGCTCCAGCCTTGGATGGGATTTCACCCCCTTGGGAAGTAACTTAAAGTGCATCTTAGATTTTTAAGAAATTCACTGGAATTCTTTACACACACCACACACCACACACACACACACACACACACACACACACACACACACACACAGAGGAATTCTGCTCAGTAACACAATTGGACACCTGCTTAGGAACATCAAAAACGTAATAAATGCCTTCAAAAGAGATAACTTGCATATGAAGAAATTCGAGTATTTATACAGATGATTTTATAGACTAAGAACCCAATGATATGTATATTTACATATAATTACATTTGTTAATTTTTTTCTTTTATTTTTTTGAGATGGAACTTTCTTGGAATGATACATGCCTGTGCCAGAGATGTTTCCAAACCTTTTGCTTGGATGTTAAGGCTAAAGTAACTTATCTTAGCGCCGACTACGACAGAAGGGACACCTCTCTTCCTGTGTGTGCATCACACCTTCATTTTTCCTCTCTGCTTTTTATTGCAGTTACAATAGTCTCAGAACGCCAGTGGCTCTGTAGGCATTCTCCCTATTGTTTCTACAGCTGCCAGTTGCCTGTACTCGGTATTCTTAAAGGGATCATCCAGCATCGGATGCATAAGAAGAAGCCGTGCTTGAGCGAGCATTTGGTGCTGTGCTTTGTACTACGCTAACAAGTGCATCCAGGGAGCAATGGTTTAGGCTTGTCACTATTCATCCTATAGTAGAGAAAACCCTTAGCCATTACAACTTAAGATTTTGTTAATTCTCTGTGCATGTGGAATATGTGCACCTATGTGCGTGCACACAAACACAGATGAACACACGCACACACATGTGATAGTCAGAGGTGTACACTGGATATCTTCTTCTATCGTCACCTTGCTTTTTGAGACAGGGTCTCTTGGTGAATCTGGCACTTTCCCATTTGGCATTTGCCAAGATCCGTTGGCCAGCGTGAGCAACATGGGGCCTCTTGTGTCGTCCCCACCAATGCTGGCATTAGAGATTCGTGTCACTGTGTCTGTGCACTGTGCGCGGGTCCCTGGTTACTTCCACGTGAGTGCTAGGGATCTGAACACAAGTCCTTACGCTTTCGGAGCAGAAGCCTCGTGCACTGAGATGTCTCCCTAGCTCAGCTTTTGTTTATTGTTATAGCAGGATAAATTATAAATTGTCTTTGTCCCACAGGAACCCAGCATTTTGGTTGCTGTGTTTGTCTAGCAAAAGATGAGCAAATCTTACTTTCTTTTCTGAAATCAAAGACTGATAAAATAATAATAAATGTTAAGACATTTTTAATAGGGCTCTAATAGTGTCTTTTAATTAAAGGTATGGAATCTTAGTTATATAAAATATCTCCATGACCGTGACATGAAAGGCACACCTGGGCAATTAATGGGTTTGTTAGTTGTCTTTGATGTGGGATTATAAATGTATACAGGGAGCGGGTCAGATAATTGGGCAAAGCAAATATTCTTTCCCACTGTCAACACAGAGCTTGGCTGTTCTTCAGAGAGCTCTCCCTTGCATATAAAGATAGGGTTCTGCAAAGATGGCTGCTTCAATCCATCACTTTACTTAGGGCATTCCATTTGATTTGGTAAGATTTCTTTAAAAACATATTTACCTTTAAATTTTTACATGTATTTCTGTATGTGCACCCTGTGTGTGCTGAGCCTGTGGAAGCCAGAAGAGAGGGTTAGATTTCCAGAAACTGGAGTTACAGACAACTGTGAGCTTCCATGTGGATGCTGGGAACTGAACCCAGGTCCTCTGCAAGAGCAGTGCATGCTCTAAACTGCTAAGCCATTGCTCCGGCCCTAGCGTAGAAACCATCCTTCCACCTCATGTGTACACATCTCTCCAGTAATGCAAGTTCTTTGACAGGGGTATTCTGTATAGGCACATGAAGAAGAGCAATGAAATAGTATAAAGGTAAGTGTTAGCTTATAGACCGTTCTGCTAGGCTCCTCCCTGGGAACTAGCAACAGCTGACGGCATCTACCAGTGCCAGTTTTGGGTAGCATTTAAAAGGACTGCTTGCTACCCCAGCTTTCTCTCTCCACCGTGTTCATTCTCTCTCTCTCTCCCCCCTCCTCCGTTCTCCCTTCTCTGCCCTCATGGGTCTGTTCCTGTCTGCCTCTACCCCTTCTCTAGTCTCTCACTCCCCTCCCTTCCCCCTCTATACCAGATCTGTTGCATGGCGTGATTTCTCAGGGGACGCCTTGGCATGGGCCTGCCAGCTACCCCCTTGCCATCTAGACACGTCATGACAATAAGTACATAGCAAGTCTTGACACATGTGAGGAGAATCTCTGGTGCACTGTGTGGAAGCATCACCTGTCAATAAAATGCTGTTGGCCTGTTAACTTACACAGGAAATAGGAAGGTGAAGTTCTAGGAAAGAGAGAGGGGTTTGGGGATACAGTCAGGAGTAGAAGGATTTGACCTGAACTCCGAGGAAGAGGGTCACATGAAACTGAGGAGAGGTAACTAGGCACATGGCATAACTTAGACTGGTTTAAACGGGATAACTGAATTACAAGCTAGTGGAAAGGAGCCAAAGCTATTGGACTGGGCATTTGTTCATATATAAGAGTCTCAGAGTCGTTATTTTGGGGAATATGGGAGCGGGTGGGAAAGTATGTGATTACAGACATGTATGATGAAACAGGTACAGAGAGCCACACTGGGTCCTCTCTGAAGTTACAGAGAGCCACACCGGGTCCTCCCTGGAGTTACAGAGAGCCACACCGGGTCCTCTCTGGAGTTACAGAGAGCCACACCGGGTCCTCCCTGGGGTTACAGAGAGCCACACCGGGTCCTCCCTGGAGTTACAGAGAGCCACACCGGGTCCTCCCTGGAGTTACAGAGAGCCACACCGGGTCCTCCCTGGAGTTACAGAGAGCCACACCGGGTCCTCCCTGGAGTTACAGAGAGTCACACCGGGTTCTCCCTGGAGTTACAGAGAGCCACACCGGGTCCTCCCTGGAGTTACAGAGAGCCACACTGGGTTCTCCCTGGAGTTACAGAGAGCCACACTGGGTTCTCCCTGGAGTTATAGAGAGCCACACCGGGTCCTCCCTGGAGTTACAGAGAGCCACACCGGGTTCTCCCTGGAGTTACAGAGAGCCACACTGGGTTCTCCCTGGAGTTACAGAGAGCCACACTGGGTTCTCCCTGGAGTTACAGAGAGTCACACTGGGTTCTCCCTGGAGTTACAGAGAGCCACACTGGGTCCTCCCTGGAGTTACAGAGAGCCACACCGGGTCCTCCCTGGAGTTACAGAGAGCCACACCGGGTCCTCCCTGGAGTTACAGAGAGCCACACCGGGTCCTCCCTGGAGTTACAGAGAGTCACACCGGGTTCTCCCTGGAGTTACAGAGAGCCACACCGGGTCCTCCCTGGAGTTACAGAGAGCCACACTGGGTTCTCCCTGGAGTTACAGAGAGCCACACTGGGTTCTCCCTGGAGTTATAGAGAGCCACACCGGGTCCTCCCTGGAGTTACAGAGAGCCACACCGGGTTCTCCCTGGAGTTACAGAGAGCCACACTGGGTTCTCCCTGGAGTTACAGAGAGCCACACTGGGTTCTCCCTGGAGTTACAGAGAGTCACACTGGGTTCTCCCTGGAGTTACAGAGAGCCACACCGGGTCCTCCCTGGAGTTACAGAGAGCCACACCGGGTCCTCCCTGGAGTTACAGAGAGCCACACCGGGTCCTCCCTGGAGTTACAGAGAGCCACACCGGGTCCTCCCTGGAGTTACAGAGAGTCACACCGGGTTCTCCCTGGAGTTACAGAGAGCCACACCGGGTCCTCCCTGGAGTTACAGAGAGCCACACTGGGTTCTCCCTGGAGTTACAGAGAGCCACACTGGGTTCTCCCTGGAGTTATAGAGAGCCACACCGGGTCCTCCCTGGAGTTACAGAGAGCCACACCGGGTTCTCCCTGGAGTTACAGAGAGCCACACTGGGTTCTCCCTGGAGTTACAGAGAGCCACACTGGGTTCTCCCTGGAGTTACAGAGAGTCACACTGGGTTCTCCCTGGAGTTACAGAGAGTCACACTGGGTTCTCCCTGGAGTTACAGAGAGCCACACTGGGTTCTCCCTGGAGTTACAGAGAGCCACACTGGGTCCTCCCTGGAGTTACAGAGAGCCACACTGGGTTCTCCCTGGAGTTACAGAGAGCCACACTGGGTTCTCCCTGGAGTTATAGAGAGCCACACCGGGTCCTCCCTGGAGTTACAGAGAGCCACACCGGGTTCTCCCTGGAGTTACAGAGAGCCACACTGGGTTCTCCCTGGAGTTACAGAGAGCCACACTGGGTTCTCCCTGGAGTTACAGAGAGTCACACTGGGTTCTCCCTGGAGTTACAGAGAGCCACACTGGGTCCTCCCTGGAGTTACAGAGAGCCACACCGGGTCCTCCCTGGAGTTACAGAGAGCCACACCGGGTCCTCCCTGGAGTTACAGAGAGCCACACCGGGTCCTCCCTGGAGTTACAGAGAGTCACACCGGGTTCTCCCTGGAGTTACAGAGAGCCACACCGGGTCCTCCCTGGAGTTACAGAGAGCCACACTGGGTTCTCCCTGGAGTTACAGAGAGCCACACTGGGTTCTCCCTGGAGTTATAGAGAGCCACACCGGGTCCTCCCTGGAGTTACAGAGAGCCACACCGGGTTCTCCCTGGAGTTACAGAGAGCCACACTGGGTTCTCCCTGGAGTTACAGAGAGCCACACTGGGTTCTCCCTGGAGTTACAGAGAGTCACACTGGGTTCTCCCTGGAGTTACAGAGAGTCACACTGGGTTCTCCCTGGAGTTACAGAGAGCCACACTGGGTTCTCCCTGGAGTTACAGAGAGCCACACTGGGTCCTCCCTGGAGTTACAGAGAGCCACACTGGGTTCTCCCTGGAGTTACAGAGAGCCACACTGGGTTCTCCCTAGTTGGACTCATTCTGGAGTCATTTAAACTTTTTTTTTTTAATTGCATTCTAAAGATGTCAGATCCCCTGGAACTAGAATTACTGATAGTTATATGGTACCACATGGGTGCTGGGAATTGAACCAGGGTCCTCTGGTAGAGCAGCCAATACTCTTAACCTCTTAGCCATCTCTCCAGACCCAGTTCCTGGGTCACTTTTGAGAAAAATGTTTTTCTTCATTATGAACTACAGCAAAGTCACTGAATGTTAGGGCTGGCTAATGAGTGTTTTTGAAGGAATTCAAAAAGGATACAGTAAAAACCTAATGACTATGTATTGTGGAATAATTTCAAATTTTTCAAATGTATAAGAATGTATTAAAAATAATTTACTAACTTCTACAGTTTCCATGAAGGTTCATTCAGAGTAGTTGGGGGGGAAGGAAAAAAAAAAAACCTTTTATAAAATACAGGAACCATCTTGGGTTAAACAAATGTCAGAAAAAATTATAATTGTAAAAACGCGATGTCGGCTATCGTTATTCCAGTGGCTGTGTTGTTTCCAATAACAGTTTGGCGCTGTATTTAGTCTGTAGCAATCTACAATTGAAATATAAAATAAAGATTTTTCTTTTATTTCCCTCTGAAGTTCTGGGCCAAACTAAGCAGCGCAGACTGAAACATCTGCGGTTGATTAAAACGAGCTTTCCTGTGAGGAGAAAGTAAACATGGATTCTATCCACAGTCAACAGCATTTACAAATGTAAAGAGAGGAAGCTACTGAGTGTTTGGAGAAGGAACTACTATAAAGGAGGCAGAAACACGGAGTGGCAGATGGTGATAATGAGTTCCATACGGTCAAAGGCTGCGTTCAAAGGAAAACAGGCGGCTAGCGGTTCTGGCTGATGATACTTTATTGAAGCGATTTTTTGTGTCTTATTTTCTACCTTTGACTTTTGAGAAGCGTCTCGCCTCAAGATGCCAGGAAAAGGTGAAAGAGAAGAGAGGTTTTGTTTGGGTGGCTCTGTGTTTCCTGGACTTTTTTTTTTCGGGGGGGGGGGGGTGGGGTGGGGGGGTGATGCAGCCAATGGAGCGCCCCCTGTTGGCTCCACCTGGAAGTTGACTCTAATTGGCAAAGTGATTGCCGCTCAGATGAGAACCTGAACTTGATGCTGGCTGACACCTGGTTACCAGCTTGGAATCTTAGCAAAGGGAGACAAGACACAAGGATCGCTGGAGCTGGCTGGCTGTGTTAGCCAAATCAGCCCTTTCTCCGGTTAGCCAAATCAGCCCTTTCTCCGGAGACCGCGTCTCAAAAAACCAAACCAACATAGACAAGGCTTGTGGCTCTCGGGGCACAACCACCGAGACTCAGACACACGGACACAGACACACACAGGCATGCCCACCCACAAATCTACACACCCTCACATGTTCTTGAGTTCTTTCTGTTTACCTTGGGGTTTGGGGTCAGTTGTGTTTTTCTAACTTAGTGAGATTATGTCACTGATTAGGTCCCAAATGGGATTCCAATTCTGCCTCTTAAACTTCCTAAACTGTGTGAGCCTGGGACATGACCAAGCACTGGTGCCTCATTGCCCTTCATCTTTAGAGTGGGACAGCTGTAATAGTCATTCTTCTATCTGTGTCCCTGACTCTCTCCAGTGGGTACAAATTCAATGTACCCAACCCTGTAAATTTTTTCTGTCCTGTACATATATACCTAAAAGAAAATCATGTTTATAAGTTAAGTACAGTAAGAGATTAGTAATAGTATATGGTATGATAAAATGATTGGAATAATACGCTGTAGCAAGTCATGTGGGTGCGCGCGCTGTTTTTAAATTGCCGAGAAGTGCCAGGGGCTCATGGATAATTCACATCTTGGATGGGCCAGGACAAGGGGCAGCGGCTATTACTCAGGATGACAACTTAAAACTAGGCCTTAGTTATGTAAATTTCCATGGATATTTCTGGCCTGTTGTTCCTCATGATAAATGAAACTATAGAAAGTGTGTGTGAGGGTGGGGTGGGAGGGGGAGCAGAGACCAGAGTATACTCGCCTTTGTGATAGTTATTTATTTATTTAATATGTGTGTCAGTCAGAGGACCACTTGTGGATTCTCTCCTACTATGGGTTCCAGAACTCAGGATGGCTGAGCAAGCCCTTTCACGGCTGAGCCGTCTCACTGAAGCCTAAATGTAGAATTGTTATAAAGAACAAAATGGATTTGTCTAGGTAAAACGTCGACCAGCACCCTTTGGATGGCCGTAGAAATGGCCACTCTCCTGCCCCACACTAATGCCCTGGGGCCAGTGCCTCTGCAGTTTCTTGACCACAGACCAGTCATTCAGGCAGTGATTCACCATGTAGACCAGGCTAGCCTTTCTCTGTTATGATTCCCTGCCTCAGCTCCGCACGGCCGGGATTATAGGCATACACGACTGCACGTGCCCAGCAGATTAAAACAAATCATTCACCTTATGATTGTGTCCCAGAATTTAGTAATCTACCTGTACTGCTATGATATTACATGTATGCCATACCGTTTATACAAGCTAGACTTTTTTTTTTGAAAGGGATTTTAAAAATACATTGAAATCTAGGGGCATCATTGATTTAAAAGGACATAGTAAAAGTTGGGACGTCGTTGCTTCATAGCTCACTGGGTCAGGGTTGAAAGGTCATCGATGTAGACCACATTTGCTGAGTTGAGCTAACTAAACAGAAATGGGTAGTTCGGGATTCAGCCGGCTGAAATCCTCCATAAAGGAGCTCATGCCCCACAGCTTCAGTGATAGGTTGCATCCTTCCTCCGTGCCGCCTTTTGTTTTTGTGGGCCAAGGCCGAATATGAAAGCCTTTTCCCAGGTCCCTGTATTTTGCAACAATATTTCTGTTTTGCTTTTCTGCTTTTGTTCTTTGTCCCTTTTAATGTTGCCAGACAACTCACCCCTTTGCAGCTGTGACCTTGACGGTCTTCAGAATGCTCTGTTCTTAGCCACAAGTATCTGTAGCTTTCAAAGGAAAAAAAAAAAGATACAGCCATTGTCTTTGAACTGAAGCGTTGTTGTGAAAGGTCTCCCCCCAGGATCCTTATTTCAATTTTCTTCCCATTTGGGGGTGATCCAGCAGCCCTCTTAGTCCTGGGTCCCCAGCACCTGCCTCAGTTCCACGGTGCTGTGCGACATGCAGAAGTGTAAATCTTCTTTGTTTCCTCCGGAAGCATTTCTCTAAATTATAATTATCCAAGGTGGTAACAGCCCTCCGGAGCACAGTCTGTCACCTTGACATCAGCTGAAAATTCAGGCAGGGTCTCGAAGATGTGCTGCTCTGAATAGAGACGAAGAATCGGAACATGACATCCCTGGGCTGTGATGATGTTTAAATGATGGAGTGCCATTACCCTGCATAATGTGGGATGTTGACATTTTATTTAAACATGTAATCCTTGTCACCGAGTGTGGGCAGGAGAGCGATTGCCACCCGGCGTAGGAGCAACACAGGATGACACCGTAGGAGAATGACAACGAAGCTCTAAGTAATGTCAATAATTATTTTCCACTTGTGATGTCGGTTTTGGATTCGCATGATGGCGCCGTGGTACTCGGTTTATGATAGAAGCGGTTTCTGTGGTTCGGATGTTTAGGACACGCCTCCTATGCAAACGATGTTTAGGACACGCCTCCTTATGCAAACGATGTTTAGGACACGCCTTCTTATGCAAAGGCTGTCAGCATATGTTAGGGCTGGGGAGATGGCTCAGAGCTTAGACACTTGCTAGTTCATCTTGAGGACTAGAGTTCAAATCCCAGCATCAACAACAGGCAGCTCGCAACTGCCTGTGACGCCAGTGAACTATGACGCCCTCTTCTGGCCTCCTAAGGCACTGCACATACATGTGGACATAAATTCACACAGACGGATGGGCAAATACAAATAAATAAAAATACAATAAATTGTAAAACAAGTCCTTGCTGTAACACTGATTATATATGTTTGGTTTTTCTTTCTGAGATAGGCTCCTGCTATGCAGTCTTGGTTGACCTGGCTCCATAGACCATATTGGCTTCAAAGTCTAGGCTATTGGTCCTCCTGCCTCTGCCTCCTGCTCTGGGATTACAGGCATGCACTGCCACACTTGGCTAATTCAATCCTTGGGCTCCAAAGTGCCTCACTACTGAGTGACCATAGGTTTGCTTGCATTTGGGAATAGTGTGGGTTGGTTTTGGATACTGTCAGCATACTGAAGATAGAAAACAAAATGCTCAGTACTCACTGATAGGAGCTTGGTGGTGCTGAAGGACCACAATATGGTGGCCTACAGTGCTGCTGACACAGACTGAAGAAGACCTGGAATTTGTGGCACAGGCCATGCTGGCACTGAAATCAGAGCGCCTCTACCTCCTGAGTGCTGGGATTAAAGGCATGTATTACCACATCCAGCTAGACAAAGCAGTATTCGATTGAATTTGGATGCTCCACATGGGAAATATACTGACAGCTTACAAATTACTAGATAAAATAAGATGCACGTAAGAGAACTCAGTCCTTCAAGGATCTTGATACCAGCTGGGATGAGATATTCTTATCTGAAGAATACAACACAAAGGACGGAAACAGCACAAAGTTAACAAGGAGACAGACCTGAGGCTGCCTGGGATGAGAAGGTGTGGACCACTAATGATTTGTGAGGTGGAGTTTTGTGACGGAGGCAGCAGTGCGGCTGCAGGGCGCTGGCGGGATTGAGAATAGGAACCAGGAGAACAGAATAATACCTCATGAGATGTTTTGGTTGAGCTTAGGAGAGTGTTCGGAGATGAAGAAGGATAAGCAGGCAGGGCCCTGAGTAAATCTTTAGACGAACGAGGAGTTTGTATAGGACAGTGTAATATGTGGCCACAAGAGCATTGTTGTGTACAGCCTTTGGCTCATGCTAAAGAAGTGGTTTCATTGGGGGAAAGCTGGCAAAATCTGAACAAACACTCTTAAGTTAGGTGATAAAGCTGTAGCAATGTTAATTTCTTGGTTTTAGTAACTGCTTACATAAGAGAACGTTTCTCCTTTTTAGGAAATGCATCTGGAAGTACTCAAAAAGGGGAGAGGACCAGGGGAGGTGCTTCAGGGAGTCTGGGGGGGGCAGAGACACTTGGTAAATGGGGGGGTCTGGGGGGGTTATTTTTTCTGAAGTGAAATTCATAGGGAACTTTTCATAGGAATTCTTTTATATTTTTAGTGCATTTTATTTCCTTAGTTTGTGTGCATGTGTGCCTGTGTGTGCACATGTGGAATCAGGAGACAACTTGCAGGAATTGGTTCTCTCTTTCCATCATGTGGGGCCTGGGCTTTGAACTCAGGTGGTCAGGCTTTTGAGGGCAAGTACTTTTACCTGCCCAACGTCCAGCCTCGCCAGGATTTGTACATATATATTTACATGTGTGTGGATATATATTATATTAATATTTATATAAATATTATTGCTATTCCCCTACCCCTTGCAAATCTGAAGTCATTATAAAATACAAAATTAAAGAAAGGAAAAAGAAAAAAAGACAGCAATGCTGGCTTCTGAGCAGGGTAGTTGGCTGCAGCCCAGTGTGGCCTTTGGGAGGCCATCGAGAGAGCAACTTGGTGACCTAGGAGGGTGACAACAAGCTGGGCAGTGACGTCAGTGAAGGGCGAGAAGACCGACCACACCAAGTGTGCATTGCTGCTTGAACTTGCGTGTGTGCGTGCTTGGTGAAGGAAGGAAGTGCCGAGTGACCAAGGGTTCCAGGCTATGACACAGGAGGCCTCAGGTTGTTTAGAACACGGAAGAAGTCTTTGGTTTCCTTGAAGATCTGGTGGTAATGGTACAGTGTGCTTGTGGTGGTTTGAATATGCTTGGCTGAGGGAGTGGCACTATTAGGAGGCGTGGCCTTGTGGGAGTGGGTGTGGCCTTGTTGGAGGAAGTGTGTGTTATTGTCGGGGTGGGCTTTGAGACCCTCCTCTTAGCTGCCCGGAGGTCAGTCTTTCTCCTGTTTGCCTTTGGAACAAGAGGTAGAGCTCTCAGCTCCTTCTCTAGCATCATGTCTACCTGGATGCTGCTGTTTTTCCTGCCTTGATGACAATAGACTGAACCTCTGAACTGTAAACCAGTCCCAATTAAATGTTCTTTATAAGCTTTGCCTTGGTCATTATGTCTCATCACAGCAATGGAAATCCTAAAATAACACTTACCTACTTTAAAAAAAAAGACTTTTATTCTTATTTTATGTGAGTACACTGTAGCTGTCTTCAGACACACCAGAAGAGGGCATCAGATTCCATTACAGATGGTTGTGAGCCACCATGTGGTTGCTGGGAATTGATCTCAGGACCTCTGGAAGAGCAGTCAGTGCTCTTAGCCACTGAGCCGTGTGTGTGTGTGTGTGTGTGTGTGTGTGTGTGTGTGTGTGTGGTTGAGTAGAGGTCATGTGCATGCGCAATTGCCCATGGAAGCCACAAGAGGGTTTCCGAATCCTCGGAGCAGGAGTTACAGGTAGTCCTGAGCCAACCAATGGATCTGGGAACCAAACCCAGGCTCTTTGGGAGTTCACTGAAACACTGAGCCATCTCTCCAGCCCTTGTGGTATGCTTTGGGCAGGACTTTATCACTTACCCTGGCAAGGGCAAGGAAGGGTTCACTCCCTATAAAGGTCAATCAGTTTTGTCGTTTTGTTGCCAAGGGGCTCTGTGTCTTTGAAAATACTCTGTTTGCGGTAACAGAATGTTAAGTATGTGGGTGGGTTGGTGGGAATCCAGCGCTATTCCAAATAGCTCAGAGCAGTACCTCATCATTGCTAATTAGTCAAGACACACAGGCCAATTATCCAGACACCTTTCTACAAAATAGGTATTTAGATCTGGGAGGTAATTAGGGCTTGCTGTAATCAATTCACGCGAAATGCAAATAGAAACTGTAATTCCTCTCTATAATTTTACACCCCAGAAATAGCTTCCATTAGCAGATGTACACCTTCCTCCAGTCCTCTCTCTTCCTGTCCCTGTTCCTAACTCTACACAGACACACACAGACACACACACACACACACACACACACACACACCTCATAGTTTAGCTTGTTCATTGTTTTGGGTAAAAGTAACTTGTATAACATTTTCTTTTAGAATATACAGAGTTTAAAGCAATATTTCTTATAAGTTCTTTGGGTCAGGAGTGAGGTGGCGGCTCAGTTGGATATTGAGCTTCAAGGTTTCTCACGACATTGCAAGGAAGGTGCTGGTAGGGTCTGAGGCCTCACCTGAAGGCCTTGATGAGGAGGGATCTACTTCCATGTCACTTGCCATAGGATTCAGTTTCTTGTGAGGCTTTCAGATCTAAAGAACGTGGCACGTTGGGCTGCAGCGATGGCTCAGTGGGGAAGAAGGCTTGCTGCGCAAGTCTGAGGGCCTGAGTTCAGATCCCATCACCTGAATAAAATGTTTGGTGTGACCATGTCCCTGCTTACAACTCCAAGACCGAGAAAGAATGGTTGGTGGTGCTTGCTGGATGCCGGCCTAACCCCGGATTCAGCAAGATAGTCTGTCTTAAGCAGAGAGACATCTTCTGGCCTCCATAGGTGCCTGTGTTCATCATACACATGTGGGCATAATACACACACACACACACACACACACACACACACACACACACACAAATGAATAAGTAAATGTAAAATAAAGACTAACCCTTATTAATTTCTGTCAATTATGCCTTCAGCTTTATTTTTCTCATCTATATTACTTTTCTGTTATAACAAGTTAGTGACAGTTTAGAGGCTTAAAGGACACAAATGTATTCATTTACAATCTAGAGATCAGTTTTAAAGCGAAGCTGGCCCAGCATTGGTTCCCCTTGGAAAGACTTGATAGATTTTTTCTGTTTTTGTTTTTGGCTTGGAGAGGCCACCCGTGTTCCGAGGCTCATGACCCAGCCCTGCATTTAGGATATAGCATCATCAGTTTTCCAAGCCCTGTCTCTGGCCCTTCCAGGGAATTCTGTGTTTAAACCATGTCCTCCCAGATAATCCAGGACTTCGAGTTCCTGATCACAGAACACTTTTTAAAAAAAAGATTTATTTATTTATTATATGTAAGTATTAGTGTACTTACATATATTTATTTATTTATTCATTCATTCATTCATTCATTCAGATTCCTCAGAAGAGGGTTCAGATCTCATTAAAGATGGTTGTGAGCCACCATGTGGTTGCTGGGATTTGAACTCCGGACCTTCAGAAGAGCAGTCAGTGTTCTTAAGCACTGAGCCATCTCTCCAGTCTCCACAGAAGACTTTTTTTAATGTGAATTCATTTCACCTATGTCATTTTACATAGACATATATTTATTCTGAGGACTAGAGCTTGGGTACTTTCTGTGTGTGTGTTGAGTACTTTTTATGTATGTGTTAGTATGTGTGTGTGTTCAGTCTATAAGAACATATCATGCATTTGATATATTGTTTTCTGCATTTCCCTCTTCTTGTGAATTACAAGAAGAGTGTCAGTTACAAGACAGCCTAATTCTTTGGCCTATTTATTTATTTTTACTACCAAATCCTTATTTCCAGAATAACACCAAGCAAGATGGACCGCTCTGAGCTGGATTCCTGGGGCTCACATGTAGACGGAGATAGGTAACTCCTGCAAGTGTCCTCTGATGTCCTCACACGTTCTGAGTTATGCATCCACACATGCACACACATATCCCCCACATGTGAGTTTGCATGATTGTTCATAGAAGGAGTGGTACACTTCCTGTTATACTGTTATCAAGAGAAGCTTAATGGCCACTGTGAGTCTGTCAGCGGTCCTGTGACTAACCAGGTGTCTCTAGCCTGATCCATCATTTGCATGCTCCCAATAGCCTCACCTAATGGTCCCACAGATTCCAAGATACTTTGTTTCACCATGGATTGCTGAAAGGACAAGTTTCAGTTATACCATTCTATTGTGTCAAGTGTGACATATGTTTATCCTGAAATAGATTTTATAGGGAAAGGCAGGGGAAAGTCTTGGATATTTTGTTTGCAGAGTAAAGAGTGGACTCTCTGGAAACCTTCAGAATGACTACCTTAAGGTATTTTTGCAAAGAGTACGCATTTTAATATGCTTGTGTTTTAAGCACGGTGGCCATTGCCTGTCATGGTCCCATAGTTTTATCTTTGATCAGCATCTTTGTCTTGATTTTCAGATCTTTCTGTGTGGTCCTTGTGGTTGCTGGTTAGTCCCCATTGATCTTGGACAATTTCTGTCCCGTATCTAGAAGTTGTTAATTTTCCATTAAGTCCTAGTTCTTACTCAAATATCACTTTTTTTTTCTTTTCAAATCATGTACAGTTTCATTCATGGATGTTAAATTACTCTAAAGGTTTTTTTTTTTTAAGCTTTTTAAGTGTTTGGTTCTGGGCTTTGAATTAAAAAATTCAAAATTATTTTGCTGCCCCATGATTGGAGAGTGTGGCTGTTTGATTTTTCTTTATAGCCTACCATTACATTAGTTGAAACTTGTTTTGTGGGTGTTTGTAAAGAATTCGATGGAGTCATTAAATTCATTCTTAAAGCTGCTGTTTGTAAACATTACTTAGTTTTCATTCTTTCTGGGTTTGAGGAGAGCCCCAGTAAAAGCAACTGTTACTGGAGCGTAGGCAATTGTCTCATTTAATTAACATGTTTGGAGACAGAGCCTTGGTACCCTAGATTGTCCCTGGACTTTTGGTTCTCCTGTCTCAGCTTCTTTATACTGAGATAACAGATAGGTACCACCACTCCTGATGGCCAAACCTACCTACCTTCCTTCCTTCCTTCCTTCTGTCCTTCGGTCCTTCCGTCCTTCCTTTCTTTTTCTCTTTTTTTAATTTTTAAAAACTTATTTTAGTTGCTTTATTTTTGAAAGGATGTGATTTGGCTTTATAACATTAGCGACTAGATAGAAAACAATTCTCATCTATAACAGGATAACCCAAGTTTTAACTTTATTCTTTTTTGCTAAGGATTAGATCCCCACAGAGGGAAGACAGAGATCTCGCTGTAGTTGAAAGCATCTATACTTTTTAGAGCAATTGAAGAAGTCAGAATTTAGGAGTTTGCTTGCTTGTTAGTTTATCTAAAGATTTAATTGGATAGTGAACCGAGAGTAGTCGAGTGAATGCATGGCCAATAGAATTATTATCTGTTCTGTGCATCTCTTAATACTATGCCTGTGGTAGCCGGGTGTCTCAAGAAAACAAAGACTTTGTCTGCATGTGAGTAGAGCACAAATGCCTACAGATGCTGCCTCTGCCTTCCCCGGGTGCTGTGGAATTACAACTCTGCCTACTACAAGAAGGCCCAGTATAACAGCCGAGCACCCCATGGTTAGGCCAACATTATCTGTTCAAAGAAGGCACAAGGGATGCTCATATGTCATTGCGACAGACTAGGTTATGCCCCAGCGAAGGCAGCCTGCCACCTACAAGCTTCCTGCCACTTTGTCTGTTTAAAAAAAATACAATTTTACACACCCTTTCATTTTGCTAATGAAATGCTGTGCTTCAAACCCAGGGGCCTGCCTGGAAGGCAGAGTTCTAATTATGCCTGGGCAGTCGGCAGCTGTGCTCACTTAGAAAGCCTTGACCAAAGCAAAGAGAGCCCGACTTGCTTTTATGCATCTCATAATATTGCCCGAAGTCGGTATGTTCATATGACAATCTAATTATTTCTAAAAGGAAGACTGGCTTTAAGTTCTTTTAAAAAAAATCTACTTCATATATTGGTGCTAAAAATTATGTATATTTTGGTTATCTCTTCCGTAAAACTGCTCTGGAAAGTGTTTCTTTCTTGACTCGATATTGCCTTCTGTATTGCCACATCTACTACCCCTAACTATGTGCAAATTTTAAGATAGACCCAGGACCCAGCTGTTTCTTCCCCTCTGAAGACTATAGTTACCCCCCACCTCCACCTCCCCCATCTACCTGGACCATGGTGGATCCACTTCCCTTCAGGCTATATATTCTACACACCCCAGACCTCACTCTTTAAAAAAACAAGCAAATAAAAACCTAAGTTGGGATGTGCCTCCTCACATTCAGAAACCTACCACAGTTACTTTTTGTTTAGAATACAATTTGGGATTGCTACCAGGATGTACCAGGATCGGTACCCTCTAGAGACTTCATACATCTGTTCTCATGTCCCCTCAGTGTACTTTGTGTATCCGCAGTAGTACCACGTACACATACATGTTCCCATGCAGTGTCAGTGTACAGGTTCTTACCACAACCTGGGTCATCTAGTTGGCTTGCATGCATAGCCTGATTCCTAGCCTTCTCTGAAACAGAGAAGCCTGTTCCTTTCCTGGCCACTGTCTTATTTCCTTGCCTGATTTATTTATTTATTTATTTTCTTGGCATTTATTGGCACAAGAACACCTTACCTCTGGTAAGGTAAGACAGACCGAGAAGACAGAGTTTTTGTTTGTGTTGTGGTCTTGTACCTAGAATGATGCCAACCACCTCACAGATGCCCAGTCAGTATTTGATGAGCACTTGAGCTACTTTCCTCCTGACTGTGATCAACATACTTGACAGACACAACTAGGAGTAGGGATTTACTCTGCCTCATGTTTTAGGAAGTATACTCTGTCACGGTACCGGTGGCATGACATTGTAGGGACAGCAGAGTGTTGTGGCTTGGTCTGTGGTGGTGGTGGCCTATACCTACTTCCTCACATTTTGGTGGATAGGTATAGAGATTGGAATGGAAAGTGGTCCCCTCAAAAGCCTGCCCCATACGGCCTGCGTCTACTAGCTGGGTACCATGACCTAAAGGGTCCACAACCTCCCCAAACAGTTTCACCAGCTGTGGACCAAGGGGCTCACAACATAGGCCTGTGGAAGACATTTCACATTCAAACTGCTAACATGCAGCAGGCAAAAGAAAGCATCCCTGGTGTCCTCTTTGTTTAAGGTTGGCTCCCCAGTTCCAGGAAGTCATAACTCAAGCTTATACTTCCAAAGGTTGTATATATGGAGTTACTTCCATAAGGGGTTCTAGTCTTACCGGGTGCAGAATGATGCATTAGGCAATACTTGCTCACATGTGGTCATTGTCCAACCATTTATAAGCCTTTCTCTACATGGTATGGATTGAGTGTATCCCCTTCCTGTATTTGTGTGTTGGGACAGTTGGGACAGTTGGATGCTGTTTGATAGTGAGCTTTCAGAAGGCAATTGGATTTGGCTGTGGCTCTGATGGTGGCATCCCCACGATGGAACTGTTGAGCGTGTTAAGGAAAGGAATGACCAGGTCAAAGTACAGCACAAAGGTGGTCTTTTCAGGGAAGTAGATACCTTTTATTATTTGTTCGAGAAAAGTCACTTCTGGTGTTAAAGCTTACAGCTTTTGGCATTTGGAGTGGTCCTGGTTCAAGAAAACTAGATTAGCTAATTAACAAGATTAGCTCTTGGTCGAAGCTTGGTAGGTGGGTTCTGAGGAGGGCCATCCTGGAGCCGAGATGAGATCTCTTCAGGCTCATCCTATAAAGCCATACACTGTCACTTCTGTACGGGGTTTTGTGGTTGGTGACAGGTTCAAAGAAAGGAGAACCAGAGCATGGCCTGACATAGATGTGACAGAGTTACACTATAAGAGAGGACAGTCACTCTTGTCATCTTTGGAAATACATTCTACCCTCAAAAGGCTTCCTGAAGATCTTGCAGTCTTGTTACTAGCAAAGAAAGAAGAGCCTTCAAACACGGCAGGATGGATCCTGTCTTCAGTGTGTTGAATGTGGAAGAAAGATGTCTGAATAGTTCTTCCCTTGTTGGAGATGCCCTGAGGCCCAAGAGATTAATTTTCCTCTGGATTGCTGTGACCCTGATCATACTTTTAGAGGAAACAATGCAAACCTAACCGTGGAGTTGCAGGACGTTTACAGTTATGTTTTTACTTTTAAAAGATTTACTTTTATTATTTTTAATTCTGAGTAATGTGTGTGGCTATGTGCATGTGCGTGCAGGTGCCCACTGAGGCCAGAATGCCAGATCCCTTTGGCACTGGAGTGCTAAGCAGTTGTAAATCACTCAGTGTGACTGCAGGGAGCAAACTTGGGTTCCCTGAGAAAATAATACATGCTCTTAACCCGTGAGCCATCTCTCCAGTGCTTATCTTTATTTTTAAAGGCCAGTATTTGTACTTTGTAACAGAATATGACTAGATTAGGGGCTGGAGAGATGGTTTAATAGTTAAGAGCATTTTCCAGAGGACCTTAGTTCAATTCCCAGCACCTACATGGTGCCTCAACCTGTAACTCTAGTTCCAGGGGATTTGATGCTCTTTTATGACCAGGTATGTACATGGTACAAAGATACACATACATGAAAGCACCAATACACAAAATAAAATCAACAAATTAAAGTGTATAAAGCTTGACAAGGCTGACATTATACCATTTGTTACAAGGCAACGTAGTCACAGCAATGGTGAGCAAACACCACTCACTTCCATTAGAATAAAAATCAAGGTGACATCACCTGCATTGTTAATACATGATCTTGCTGTGTTCAATAAGTGTTGAAATGGGGGTGTATTCATCCTTCATAAGGAAGAAGCAACACAGCATGGTGCTTTGAATCTGCTATTACTCATTAGCTTTTGGAATATTTCTAGCATAGTGCTCCACACATGGGGAGCCCAGGTTAGCGCTGTGTCCACACCGTCAGCCTGCTTGCTTCTAGACATTTCATATATACTTTAAAAAATGTATATTTATTTATTTGTTTGCATGCACGAGTGTGTGTGGGGACAAGGGGGGTCATGGACAGCACACACGTGGGGGTCATGGACAGTCTGTAAGAGGTGATTCTCTTCCTTTACCACGTTGGCCCCAAAGATTGAACTCAGGCTTGGGGGCAGATTCTTTTTCTTCATGGGACCATTTTGACAGCCCAAGGTGTTTCTTTTATGGGGAAGAAATGAGATAGTGAAGTTAACACTAATTAGAATTCCTTCTAGGTAGTACTCTTTTTGGAGGGGTGTGGGTGGCATAGTCAGATAATATGAATATTGGCAGTTGCTCATTTTTAGCTTTTACTCTGGTCTCTTCTCCTCCCTCCCTCCATCTGCCCTCCACGCTTGGCAGGACGTTCTGTCTGGAATTGCAGAGTTAACAACTTCCTTTGCTGCGGTCATGAAATTCAAGTCTTTCCCCTCACGGAGAACTTTCCGTGAATTTGAAGCCCATCTGCTACATAGATGCCTTCTGCTTCAGAAGTTAGCTGTGTGCTTATGACAGTCGTGGTCAAACTATTTACAGTGGACGTCCACAGGAGCGGTCTGACTGAGAGCCCTGGAAACTGGGCTTGATTCACAAGGGAGTTTCTGGGAAGTTTCCATTTGGTTTGTCTGTTATAATCAATGAGCTCACACGAGCAAATCCTCTGCAGCTGGCCATCTGGATTCCCACTTGCATGGGATATTTCTGGAAGGAGAGAAAGAAAAGAATAAAAGAGGTCATGTGGACGGTCTGACATCCTGTTGTCTATACCATGGCAACATTTCCTGAGCTTAAATTAAAAAGTTGGCTGGAGTAGGTCCTTTTGGATAGCTTTCACTTTTTGAATGAGCTCAGCGTATCCGAGGAAAAGGGTTTCTGTGTTTCAGGATGACACGGAGATCTTTGTGCTAGAAGCAAGCACAGTTATAGTAGATCATGAACTTATTTCAAGAAAATAGTAGGCTTGGCCAGAGAGAGTGTGCAGTGGTCAAGAGTGCTTATTGGCTCCCTAGAGGACCCAGGCTTGGTTCCCAGCATTCACACAAGTTCCCATAACTCCAGGCCCAGGGAATCTGACACCCTTCCCTGGCTTCTAAGACTTCTGCATGTGTATGGCATATGTAAATCATGCAGGCAGTCACACACACAACACAAAAACACACACACACACACACACCCCTATAGTAAATCGTAGAAAAACGAAAATGGTCGGTAAGCCAGAGATGCTGGGGGTAGGAAGTCAGGAGTTCAGGATCATCCTCAGCCAAATAGAGAATTCCAGGTTAGCCTGGGCTAGATGAGACCCTGTCACAAGGCATGCATACATGCACACAGAATAAATATGTATAGCTGCTAATTTTTCTTAAAAAATGATTATCTTCTTTCTGTAATGTTTTCTTCAAATGACACTTGTTTATTTTTTTATTTAAAATTATTTTTTAAAAATTATTAAACATATACAGTGTTAGGTTTCATCCTAGCACGTTCAAACAGAGTTTGTTGATTTTGCTCCTCTTCCCCTCATCCTTGCGACCCTTCCTCAGCCCTTTCCTGGTTTCTCATGATACTGCTCTCCCTCCCCCCTTACCCGACGTCTTTAGAATGACATTTATTCAGAAGAGACAAGAACTCGCCCATCTCTGGAAATACTTATTGCTGTTCCATTTCATAATAAACCCAGGTCCAAAAAAAAAAAGCCAATTTTCTTATCTTTTTATACTTTAGCCAAATACTCAAGTAGCTCAAACTTTCTGGGTAACCAACCATTAACCACGGAAATGTAATTCAGTTAAAGGAGAAGAAAAAAAAAATCAAGAATTCTCCTAATAATGGCCCGAATATGTGTTAAAACACATACATTTTTCTCGAAATGTGTTTGCCTCAGGGATAATCTGTATTTGTTGATTCTTATAGCCTACTATTTGCTTTTCAAATGCTTTTTCTTCTCTTTATAATGCACAGTAATAAAAGGTAATATTATATTCGGAAGTATGTTGGCAAAGGGAACTAGTGGAGTTAATCCAATAACATGGAGTTCCTTGGAGAAAGGGCGCTATGGACGCACAGGCTTATTATCACCAATGTCCCTGTGTGGAGCTGGGACCCCACCCGCCCGTGGTGAGAGCTGGCCATTTAAGAAAGATCGTGAATTGTCATAGCGGGAGTTGAAAAGGATTCATATTCTGAAAACTGCATAGCACTGGGAGTAGGGATTTTTTTTTTCTTTAAGAAGCTCTCTCACTTTCATTGCTTGCTCTGGAAGAGGATGTGTGGGTGATTATTTTCCAGCTATAATCTGTAAACCAGAGTCCTTGCAGTGGGAGGTTTTAGGTGGTGTAACTGGATAGACAGCTTTTTCTCCTGGGATCGTCATGGCCTGAGTATTGGGATTTCAATGGACACAGGTTCAACAATGCCCAGAAAGATACACAGTTTCCAATTCAAACAAAGCCCTTTGGCGATTTACTTTTTTTTTTTTGGCTCAACAAGAGTCCTTTTCAAAGAGGCAGGCAGTGCCTGCCGGGAGAGAGGCTCAGCTCTGAAGGTAGACTAGTGTCCATCTAGAATCCTGGGCAGGTGAGTTCTCAGCTATAGCTGCCTCCGCTGCCATCGTCCTAATTAAATGTAACCATCATCTTGATTAAACTTGACCTAGAACTTAACGTTGATAGCTATTAGCTCACTTGGTGCCAAGCTGATGACACGGTTTCTGTGTAATTCAGGACTCTGGCTTCTCTCTGTCAAATAAGAATGGAAAGGATCTGAAACTGATCTCCAGGGGCGGGAGGGATGGCTCAGTGGTTAGGAGCACTTGTTCTTCCAGGGTAGCAGATTTTGAATTCAGTTCTCAGTACTTACATTGAATGGCTCACAACTACTTGTAACTCCAGCTCCAGTGCACCCAGTGCCTTCTTATGATCTCTTTAGGCACCACATCCATGGACACACACACACACACACACACACACAAGAGAAAATAAACCTTAAAAAACAGATCTTAGAAATTTGGAGATTTGGAGGGAAGACGGGTTATTTAAAGCGTGTTGGTCTGATACAGATTTTTTTACTATGTAAACATGATTTTGTTTTCAATATAAACATAATTTCAGGAAACTATGCAAGTTATTAGTTGACTAATTGGCCATATACCTCATGTAACGTTTTAGATGACCTCCCCCTGCCCCGCCTCTAAATGTTATTGTTACCATGTCTTTCTTAGGTATCATATTATGAATGAAGCCTTCGGGACTATGGTTTTAAAACTGATAAAGTAGGTTTTCTTGTTTTTTGGGTTTTTTGTTTGTTTGTTTGTTTGTTTTTTGTTTTAGAACTCACTTTTCAGGTTTTGTTGCTTATTCTATTTTCTTTGGGAGCGTGGGGAGGGGGTTCGCATAGCCTCTCCTCCCCCCTTCAGCCACTCTGGCAGTCAGCTCTCCGGTCAGAAGGGGGGCTTTCAGCAGCGCCTTTCTCTGTCTTGGGAGGATAATCTATTGCTCCCAATTAACCTCAGGCCAAGGAGGGAGAAATTATCAGAGTTCATTTGTCTATGGGTTCTTGTGACTGGAAATGGTCGTGAAAAGCACATCAAAATAAAATGGACCCGTTCAGACATCAGAGTGATGGTTTAAGACATGTTGCTCCGGCCACATGTCTTAGGATAGCGTTGTTGATGATGACATGGGGTCTGATATGGGAAGCAACAGATTTTATTATAGCGGATCACTTGGCGAGACATATTTGTATTCAGCCAAGGGCACTGAGGAAACCTGTTCCTATGTCAAGATGGGATCCAGACAAAACCCTTCTGGTCAATACACTCCTCTAGCAAGCCACAAATTCTCATTTCTTTTCTAAGGAGAAATGCTTTAAAGGAACAGTCCAGGCGACCTCTTTCTCCACAGTTTTCCACAAGGCCTTCCATTTACGCCTGCTCGCTCCCCCTCAGTCCCTCGCTGGTCTCTTTTGTCAAGTTATCTATGCATTCATCTTCCCTTAATTTTTTTTCCCCTCATCTTCTCCCCGCTGGTGTCAAACGAATTTGTCTTTCTGCAGAAGCCCAGCAGGGAATGGATTAATGCAGCTGAGGCACCGGGACCACAGTGACAGGATGCTGGGGTGACCTCTGCATGTGCAAAATAAAAGAATTGAAAAGTATCCAACAGCTACGAGTCAGGGGGAAAAAATCCCCATACATCTTGTTCGTTTCCTCTGCAGAAGTATTTCAATATCTCCATGATACCATGTCATAAATGTGCGTGCATGTGACCGTGCATGTGCAAGCATGTGTGCATGCATGAGTGTGTGTGCATGCATGAGTGTGTGTGCATGCATGAGTGTGTGTGCATGCATGGGTGTACACACACACACACACACACACACCCTCACAAGCAGATGAAACAGGCAGAAATGCTGAATCTGGGATCTATTTTAACACATATCAGGTTAGTGCCTCACAGAGAGCCTGGATATTGGAGACGCATACTTGATGCCGCCGGGAATGTGGCTTCTTCCCTTCTTCCCTTCCCTTCCCACTTAAATCGTTTTATTTCCAGCAGTGCAAACCACCTCCAGAATAAATCTTCCAGAGATAAAATGGGTTCACATTTCTAGCCACCCTTCATCACTGTCGGGCTGTGATGGTTGGTTATTGCCTGGTTATCCTTGATGCAGAGGCCAACAGCCACTGAGCCAGGACACAGAGGATGTCCGGGTTCTCTCCTGCTGGGTCACTCCCTTGCCAAGAGCTGGGCTTTCTTTCCTTTCATGACTAACATTCAGTGAAATATTTGATGTTTAAAAAACAAGTTTGCTTAGCCTTGCAATTGTTAATATCTTCCCCTCCTCCCCCCCACGCCTGGTCTACAGTCCGTACCATGGCTTGAAAGACTTGGCGTGATTACGATAATGCGCCCTGCTCTTTTTGCTATTCCTATAGGGAAAATAAACCCCACATTAGTTCCATATTAGTACCTGACTCGGGGAAGTTAAAAAGCACCAGAAAAAGGTTAAACAGAGTCAAGTACACATGAGAGAGCGGTGGCTATTAGTGCTCAGGGAGCCATTAAGAATTTCTGCTTATACAGAAGAATTTATTGGCACTCCTGCTCCTGGCTGCTTTATGCATTTTAATAAAGAAGTCTACTGGTGTGTGTGTGTGTGTGTGTGTGTGTGTGTGTGGTGTGTATGTTTTATGGCTGTGATTAAACAAGGACTTTAGCTATTTGGTTATGTCCCTAATTTCATCCATTTTCCTTCTTGTTCCCTGAACTCTCTCTTTGACTTACAGACTCTCAGATAAAATGACAATTCTGAAAAGCTGAGTCCCGGATTTTTTTTTTTTTAATTTTTTTAATAAAGGTAATTCAAGAAGAATGTGCCTATTTTTCCCCCCTGGTCTGGTTTACTTTAGTGAGATGTTTGAAGGTAAATATCTAGCGATAAAGTTCTAAACATGCAGTTTCATGAAGCAAGAAAAGTTTTCAAAATTATATATTTCTTGGTGCTTTGAAAGAATCTCTCGAAGCTCTTTGCTAGGAAAGATGAGAGTTATGGCGGAGGGAAGGGATTTGAGTGAGCGCATTTAAGTATTCCTTTAAAAATTCTTGTTGAAATAATTAAGGGACTATCAAATTAGAGATAAAGACATGCTAATGCCACAAGGCATTCTGAGACACAGAGAGACTTTCTGTGAAGTAAGCTGTGGGTAACACTGGCCTACAAGCAGAGGCAATTAGGATGTGGAAAACAAAATCTTTTTTCATTATAAGAGGAGGGACCCTGCTGCGTGACTTTTTCTAAGGAGCCAGGAACTAATATCTATGCACCCCAGATAAGACACCAATGAGAGACCAAAGAACTCATCACATATCAAGAGAGCTGGTGAGTTCATTTGAAGTTACTTACAGGAGCATAGATGACTCAGAAAGCTCCAACCTGAGCTCCAGGCCTAACTTGCAGTCTTCAATCCCTCAGCCTGTTCTGTGCCTCCAGAGCCTTGGGGAAAAATTTGTTAACTCTTCAACTTCCTCAACAAGGTTTGAAGGCTTTCAGGGTCTGCTGAATCGCATTGCTCTCTGAGTCTTAGGACACTCCCCCAACCCTCAAAAAGGCAATGTTTCAATTTGGAGAATACACACGGCAATGCACAACAGAGCATGACAACGGAGTCCAGTTGTATGTGTGGACAATCAGGGGTTAAGAAATAGGAGACTTAGAGGCCAATACTGACTTGTTTTAAGTGTCAGATAGAGTGTGGTGTGACATTTACTTCTAATTTGTACATGGGGTATCTGTCAAGACCACTTGGCTAGACTTCTCTCACAGCTAACCCCTGCCATCTGTTTGTTTACGTGTACTCTCTTTATTTTCCCCCTTGTGCTCAGAGTACATTTTGTAAGACTCAATTGCACTCTCCTTCCCCAACCCCAGTGTAGTTTGGTAAATCTTCCGCGAGCACACAAATACTTTTTTGTTTGGTAGCATGGACGAATAGAACCTGTTGGTCTATTGGTACTAATTTTCTATTGATCTATCAATTGACAAATGATTATTGAAGTATCTACCTGTGACTGTGAGTTTCTCTATTTTTTTAAATCAATAATATAGATAGGAGTTTTGGGGTAACTCTTTGAAGAACTGCTATTATACAAAAAAACCCCCACTAGGATTAATAATAGCTTGTCTTGATAAATTGATTTCTATTAAACCACACACTTTTTATTCTGAAATCTAATTTGACCAATAATATCATCAGTCCAGATTTCTTTTGCTTAGTGTTATCATTTGTATCTTTTAAATTAAAAGCGTATTTATTTTATGTGTGAGTGTGTGTATGTGTGTGTGTGTACTTGAGTATATGTATGTGTACCAAGTAAGTGTTTAAATTTTAGGGATGGATAGTTTTAGGGATAGATTTTGCTCTATTATTTAGACTGGTTTCAACTTGTGGACTCAAGCAATATTTATACTTCATATTCTTAAGTAGCTGGGAGGACCATAGGTGCTAGCTACTATGTCCAGATTATCTTTGTGTTTTTAAACTATATTTGTTTTTAAAGTATGTCAATTTGTTTTGGTAGCCAGAATAGAGTTAAGGCTTGCTTTTATATTCAATTCTTTAATCTTTGCATTTTAATTAGAATATTTAGATTGTTTATACTTAGTGTACTTACTGATTTAGTTAGCTTTAATTTGTCATCTTGCGTTTTTTTTTATTCGATATAATTTATTTACATTTCCAATGATTTCCCCTTGTTTTTTTTTTTTTTAAATCCCATTTGTTTCCTCTCTTTCCTTATTCTTGTTGGCTAATTGAACTGTATTTATGATTTTGTACTGGGTCCTTAGCTATCACCTTTTGTTTTGCTTTTGGGTAGTTGATTAGGGTATATAGAATATACATTTAGCTTTTCATAATTCATTCCAGTGCCATTATATCATTCACATATAATATAAAAACTTTAAAACAGAATACCTTGGCAGGGATGGTGGCATACAACTTTAATACTCAGCTTTTGGGAGATAGAGCAGGAAAATCTCTTAAGTGTGAGGCTAGCCTGGTCTACACGGGGAGTTCAGGCCATTTATAGCTACATAGAAAGATCTGGTCTTAAAACAAACAAAGAAAATGCATATTTCTGTTTTTCTTTCCTGGCCTTTGCCTGCTATTAATATATTTTATCATTACATTAAAAATTCCACCTTATGTTATGACTTTTTTGTGTAAACATTCAACTGATATATAAGATATAAAAGATATATAAGCACAACATTATATCTGTCTATCCATTTTGTTATGGTTATTTTCCTTCCTCTGTGAGTCTATATTTTCATCTGATCTTTCCCCTCTTATTTAAAGGGTTTATAGATATTCCTTACAGTGCATGTCTACAAGTAAATCCTTCTTCTATTTTCAAATATAAAAATACCTTTAATTACTTTTATTTTTCCACCAGTATTTTAACTGTGTAGAGTTCTGTGACTATTCCAAATCTGAGTTTCATGGTGTTTGGGCTCACTCAGCCTTACCAGTTCTACCTGGTGCAGGGTCCACTTGCATGCCAGGAATAACTCAAAACAGTAAATGGAGGTGCTTGCTCTTTGGGGTCACCATCTATGTTGCTAATCTCTTCTGCTACATATGCTGCTGGAGCCATGGGTCCCTCCATGCGTACTCTTTGGTTGGTGGTTTAGTCCCTGGGAACTCTGGGGGTACTGTTGGGTCTTTTTAAATATCATGTGTCTTTTCATGTGTTTGCTTTAGCAAAACATCTTTTGACATAATCGACTTTCCAAAGAAACCAGAAGTTTGCACTTTAGGCCTTAATGGCCCAGGCAGATCCACAGACATGGGAGGGTTTGGTAGAGGACAGACATGTTGGTACAGGTCAGGTCAGGGGTGGGCAGGACAGTGCATGTTCCTGGGTCTTGGGAAAAGGCTGTGCCCTTTTCTTGCCTGTTCGTGGAAATCAATATCAGGTGCATCAGAGACCTTAGGAATCTGTAAGCTATAGTGTTTGGTTTTTTTTTTTTTAAACTAAAAGCTTTCAGAAATTGATATAGATTATTTTCATGACCTTGAGGGCAGGGAAGGCGTTCTCAAAGAGAACACACAATCTCTAAGCATAAAGCAAAAGGAGGTAATGTTGTTTGTAGTAAAATTGGGGATATGTCAGAAATTTACTGTATCAAATAGAGAGCTAGCCGAAAGCTAGCACCCAGAAAAAGCAGCCCAAATCCCCAGAGTTCTATGAACTTAGCGAAGGTGCTGGAAATTCAGAATCTGACCAAGGCCTGTAAGTTCTAGGAAGTGTGTTCTTGTCACTGGAACTGAAACTTCACGGTGGCCTTCCCCAGCTTTCCAGCGACAGGCTTCCAATTAGGAGCTAGCTGCACACGGGGCCTGATGGAAACCAAGAGAATCTTCCTTCTTATCTTTTTCTGTCTCTGCAAATGTCACCCTTCAGCTTTTCTTCAGCCTTTCTGGTCATCACCCTCCTCCCTAGGGAGAGCTGTATTTCGGATCTAGAAAGTCACTTAAAGTCCCATGTGTTGAGGGCTTGGCACTCAGCTCAGTGCTATTGCAAGTGGTTAGCACCCTCAGGAGGTAGAGCTTACTAGACAGTTAGGTCTTTGATTGTGCCCTCAAAAGGGGATTGTGGGATGTCCATTTCTTCTCACCAGTTGTACATTCTCTGCTTCTGTGAAGTGAGCAGTTTGCTCTCCCTGCTATAATGTAAACTGGCTCAGACAGCAAGACAATGGGACCATAGAATGATATACAAACTTTGAGCCTTTCCTTTCTTTTTTTTTTAAAATTATTTTCTATATTCTTTGTTTACATTCCAAATGATTGTCCCTTTCCCCAGCTCACCCTCCACTAAGATCCATAAGCCCTCTTCCCTCTGCCCGTTCCCCAATCAACCCCCTCCCACTTCTCTGTCCTGGTAATCCCCTACATTGCTGCATCAAGCCTTTCCAGGACCAGGGCCCTCTCCTTCCTTCCTTCTTGGGAATCATTTGATATGTGAATTGTGTCTTGGGTATTCAGAGCTTCTGGGCTAATATCCACTTATCAGTGACTGCATTCTATGTGTGTTCTTTTGTGATTGGTTTACCTCACTTAGGATGATATTTTCCAGATCTAACCATTTGCCTAAGAATTTCATGAATTTGTTGTTTTTAATTGCTGAGTAGTATTCCATTGTGTAACTATACCACATTTTCTGTATCCATTCCTTCATTGAGGGACATCTGGGTTCTTTCCAGCTTCTGGCTATTATAAATAAGGCTGCTATGAACATAGTAGAGCATGTGTCCTTTCCTTTCTTAAATTTGATTGGCTCAAGGACTGTTTTGAATGTAGAATGTTGATTGATATACCCTGGAGCAGGCAGTGTGGGCGACAAAAGGTTCCTGCCCTGAGCTTTAAAGCTTTCTGTATGCCCAGCATCTTTTGGTTGTATTCTTAACTACGGGTCAAGGAGTCCCCGTAACTGAAGAGGTATGACTTACTTGGGAGTGGGGCAAGTGGACCCTGCACCAGGCAGAACTGGTAAGGCTGAGTGAGCCCAAACACCATGAAACTCAGATTTGACTCTGGTAGGTGATAGGCATGGGGCCACCTCCCTGTCAAACTCCTTGCTCTGAAACAACCACAACATCCCACTGAGAGGACTACAATCAGTCAGGTAGCATAAAAATCTAGACTTCTCTTAGCTAATGAGGAATCTAGCTAGGCCCCAAGTGTTCAACCAGTGAGCTTTTCTTCCTGGGCAAAATGGGGAATGACTGAAGTAAATAGTCATCAATGACTGATCATTTGGCATTTGTACCACGGGAGTGTAAGAGAAGCAAACTAAGAGTATGAGGCTCATGCATTGGCTAAATGGTTACTGTGTGTGTGTGGCCTTGTGTGTGTGGTGAGGCCCCAGTGGAGTTTCCATTGCAATAGACAGGAAAGAGGACAACGGGCAGGAAGCATCTTTAAAAGGCAAGTTCTTCAGCAAATGGAATTGGAGAAAATGAAGTCTGTGGTAAACCGAAGGAAACCCTGGAGAGAAGAAATGAGGATTCTTTTGGAGGCGTGTGTATGTGTGTGTGTGTGTGTGCGCGCGCGCTTCCAGGAAACAGGGAAGCACTGGGCAGGAGGTTTCCTCCTTTGGACTGTTTGTTCAGTGCAACTCATTTCAATATATGACCTATATGAATGTATCAAAGATATATCATGTGTGTGCATGAGTTGTATGTGTGCCCGAGTATGCATGTATATGTGTGTGTATTTGTGTATATGTGTGTATTTGTATATATGTGTGTGTATGTATATATGTATGTATGTATGTGCATGTGTGTATATGTGTGTATATGTGTGTATTTGTATATATGTGTGTGTGTGTATGTGTGTATATGTGTGTATGTGTATATATGTATGTATGCCAGGTGTGAATAGCAAAGTAGGTATCTTCCTTGATCACTCCTCACTTTAACTAATTTTAATTTTTGTATCTATGATTCCTGAAGGAGTCAGTTACCATGCAAGAGAAATTTTATGTATTAAAATGCATTTTTTCTGTAACCCACATATTCATCTCATTTACAATATCTTTCTTTTTTAAAAGCAATATTTATTTATTTAAAATTTAAAATGTAAAATGCATTGCACAATAAGTAACATTTTAAGTAAATGAGAATGATACTATTTGACTTTTTTTCGCCTTCAAAATAAGGATGCTTGGTGTGATGGCTATTCTTGGTTTCAACTTGATTACATCTGGAATGAATGCAGTCCAGAGATGGAGGGCACACCTGTGAGAGGCTTTTCTGCTTGCTTTGAAGTGGGTGAATCCATTTCTATTTAGTTCAGACCTTTGAGGTAGGAAGATACACACCTTTAATCCAGATCTTGAGGCAGATGACACATTCCTTTAATCTGGGCCACACCTTCTGCTGGAAGCCTACTCAAGGACAGAGAAAAAGGAAGCTTTTGTTCTCTGCCTATTGTTTTCATCTTGTGAGGTGATGAACACCCAGTTCTTCACTGGGGGTAGAGTCTACTTCTTTGGATTTCCGGCATATATTGAAGACCAGCTGAGACATCTAGTTTTGTGGACTGAGCAACTACTGGATTCTGTTGGATTAAGTGGACGGCAACCTGCAAGTCGTTCCAATAAATCACACACTCACTCTCTCTCTCTCTCTCTCTCTCTCTCTCTCTCACACACACACACACACACATTCATTTTATAAGTTATGTTACTCTAGTGAGCCCTGACTTATGCACTTGGCTTCATACATAGCGCTTAATTGCCAAGACTATCTCTGTCTCTGTCTCTGTCTCTGTCTCTGTCTCTGTCTCTCTCTCTCTCTCTCTCTCTCTCTCTCTCTCTCTCGTGCTTTTGAGACAGGATTTCTCTGTGTCACCTGGCTGCCCTGGAACTCTGTAGGCCAGGCTGACCTCAAACTCAGCGATCTGCCTGTCTCTGCTTCCCGAATGCTGAGATTAAAGGCGTGTGTCACCACAGCCTGGCTATGTGTTCATGCTCTTAATGTGGTTACATGGTGGAAGTCTGTGAAGAAAACAGAAACTTAACTAAAACTGGTGCTGCAGAAGAGGGCTCCATGGCCACTAGGGTCCCTAGAGCTCAGGCATTACTATAATCTGTAGAGTGCTATATTTGGGAATTTCATAGATGTATATAATATATCTTAATCATATCAGTTCTTAAGTTGCTTCCCCTCCCCTTCTTCCAGTTTCTCTCACTTCCAATTCCATGTCCTATTATTATTATTAATTTATTTTCACCATTATTATTATTAATTTATTTTCACCTTAGTTTTTGAGAGCGGGCCTGTCACTGAACCCGGAGGCTCACTGTTTTACCCAGGCTGTCTGGCCAGCAGCCTCCAGGAATCTGCCTCCTTCTACTCTTCCAGTTCTGAGTTATAGATACTTGCTGCTGTACCCGGTGTTTTGAGATGGGTGCTGAGGATCAGAACCCAGGGCCTCATGTTTGCACAACAAATACTTTGCCAACGGAGCCATCTCCTTAGGGCCTAGGAGGTACACGTCCTACAAAACTTGGAAAGAGACACAGAAGAATCTTCCTCTTAGAAAACAGGCCTGGTCTGTCTACTCATCTCTACCATGGGACTATTGTTTTCTAGATTAGCACAGACTTGTAACTTGGGCCTCAATGTCTGGGAATAAAACAATCCTGCTGCATTATTGTGTTCTGGCCATCTTGACAAGCAGACACCGATTTTGGCTGTTAAAACAACAGAATGAAGTGTAGACTTGGATGTCAGCCAGATTGTTTGGGGGACAGTTTTAAACATGAATGTCATCAGGATGTCTTTATTGGAATACTTACTCCGTGAACAAGGGAATTTTGGAATCTAGAGGAACATAAATCTTTTATTTTTCAGGTTAGAGTCAGGAGACCATCTGATGACTCATCCAAGATACCACTGACATAGTAATAGCTACCTTGTGTGACACTGGCATCTCGGATGCCATGTGCCAGAGCAGCCAGTCTCCGGTTAGACTCAATGGCAACCAAGCACAGAGTTTTAAAGCTGTTTTTTATGATCACATTAGCAGGAAAAGGTATGCAAATGATTTGATGTTGCGTACTTGTGTGAATTCCGGGAATCCTTGATGCTTAGGAATTGATAAACAGCCTAGACTGCCTGCTGTGCAGGGTCAGGGATCACACTACTGTTGCTCTGCTTCCCTCTCCATCTTCTCCTATTGCCTCTTCCTCTCTGCTTCCTCTTCCTCCTCTGCTTCCTCTTCCTCCATGCTTCCTCTTCCTCCTCTGCTTCCTCTCTGCTTCTTCTTCCTCCTCTGCTTCCTCTTCCTCCTCTGCTTCCTCCCTGCTTCCTCTTCCTCCTCTGCTTCCTCTTCCTCCTCTGCTTCCTCTTCCTCCTCTGCTTCCTCTTCCTCCTCTGCTTCTTCCTCCTCTGCTTCCTCTTCCTCCTCTGCCTCCTCTTCCTCCCTGCTTCCTCTTCCTCCTCTGCCTCCTCTTCCTCCTCTGCTTCTTCCTCCTCTGCTTCTTTTTCTCTTTCACTTCTTCCCCTTCCTCTTCTTTTTCTTATCTTCTTTCTTTCTCCTTTCTCTTTCTCCTTTTTCTTCTCCTCCTCCTTCTCCTCCATCTCCTCCTTCTCCTCCTTTTCCTCCTTCCTCCTCCTCCTTTTCTTCCTCTTCCTCTTCTCCTTTTTCCTCTTCCTCTTCTTCCTCCCTATCCTCTGAAAGAACCTCCCACTTCAGCCCCCTGAATACTTGGGGGTCACAGTATGCACCACCATCAGCTCTCAATCCTCTTTTTGACGTTTTTCATCTGTCCAAAATTTCCCCATGACTTTTTTTTCATATCCAGCCAATGAAAAATACACTTAGGAAAGTGGCCTTCCCCATCATCTTTGGTATGAATGATATTATTGAATATTTTAGTTTAAATTGCTTTTGCTGGGCCATGGGCAGTATAAATAATCAAGAGATAGCATTCATTACAACTTCAGAAATTTACTCACTGAGCTGTCTCAATGCAAGGAGTTAAATTTTTCTTCTGGTGAATTATTTCAGCAAAAATGTGAAGTCCAAATACACCTAAAAATTGGAAATTGTCTCCAATAAGCAAATTCAAGAATATATGTCGTCACTTTTGGGTGGAGCATTGCTGAGTGCCACTGGTTTTAGGTGGTGGTTTGTTTAAAGATTATTAAATAAACACAATAAAACATATAATAATGTTGCATATTTCTGATTTCACGCAAACGTGTCATTAAGTCACAAAAGGTCAGTAGTTTTCTTTTGAAGCTTTTAAAAGAAGGAGAATAGATTTGAAAATCTTATAGCCTGTGGATGTGCACAGCTGAGAAGAGCCAAGTATGAAATTGGCTGTGTGGATTACCCGACATGCCTCTCTGCCCGTCATGATGTGTTTGAGGAGACAAGGTTGAGTCTCGATGCTATGCTCTGGCTATGTCATTGGAACTCTCTGAATCTTTGTTACTTATAGATTGGCCTTGAAATGTTACCTTTGGAAACATCAGTGCATGATTGGCTACAAATTAGACTTGAAGCCTGAGGATGTCTCATTTGCTTCCTTCCTAGAGGGTATCCTGTCCACCAGCCCTGTCTGACTCTGGTCATGTTAATATTGAGAATAATGTAAGAACCATGGAAATGAGGGACGTGTGGCCTCAGAGGAATGTGTTTATCTTTTGATTTCTCTTATTTCACATTGTTTCAGCCTTAAGCAAACCCAGGAAATTTGCAGAGCAAATTTCTATTTTTAAAGAAAGACATCTTTAATAAGTCTATCGTAGGATTTCCTTGAGGTGTGACATATACTTAGATGAAAGGCACTGGCATAGGCAGCAGAAATCTTGCCTTGGTTCCTGTGAATGTCTTTGAGGGTCAACGTTTTCCCAGTGCCGTTCCACTGACAGCCATGGCAGGGCAGGGCTATCAGAAGGGTACCTGGCTCGCCAAGTGTCCGGGCTTGGTCCAGAGTCTTACCTACTTGGGGATTTTAAATGTTCTGAAGGGTTTACAGGAACTTGGGTCCGTCTAAATGACTTTGTTTCCTCCCCAGTTCTACTGGGAGATTTAAGCTACACGTTCTTTTTCCTCCGTGACTAAGAGGGCATTCCTCGGAACCTGCCCACGCCACAGCGGCATTGCTGGCAGAAGGCGGGTGCATGGAAAACCCAGGAAAACGGCAGCGTGCCCAGAGGTGTGAGGCCGAAACAGATCAGTGAGTTCAGTCCTCTGGTAGGGAGGTTTGATTAACGTTTACACACTGAATATTTTCCTTCTGCTCAGATGAACAAGTTTTTGATTTTTATAACCTAGGGTTGGATAATCTTTCTGTTCCTCAGTTGGGCTCCACAGAGACGTCCTGGAGGGTAAGATATACCCCCTTTCCCTGTATCCTAGGGTGCTTATCATTTTTGGAGAACATAAGTAGTCCCAGTTAGCATAATAATCCTTTCCTCCACAAAGTCTTTGGGTCCTGGTATATCCAGCAATAGAGTGTAGACCAGGATAGAACAAACTGGAACAGACAAGGAGACTGTCAGGAGGAGGGAAGAGTGTCTGTTGAAGGTGCCAGGGACATAGTCCTGCTGAGGTCTTTGGACAAACATGTGACACATGTCTTGGTGCTGTCCCATCTGTGGACCCAGAAAGAGGGGCTCTCCTTCCACTGTTTTTCATGGGGTACTGTTGAAAGCTGTTCCCCAAAGGCTTCAGGTATGCTCCCGTGGCCAGAGAAAGCCCCCAGGCAGTCACACAGCAAAAGATTATATATACATGTGGTTACCAAGGTGAGGACTATGAAGGCCTCAAGGTGGATGCCTTGCATTTGGATGCTTACGATGTCCTTGTGAGAACTTAAAACTTGTTACTCCTATGCATCAGTGGAGGGCACAGTAGAGGGAACTGCCCAGAGAAAGAAGCTTCTAGAACTGTTTATTGAAGCTGTCACTTGGTAGTGATTCTGGACCTCTGTTTTGATGGATCAGTTGATCTTACCATTGTGCTTTTTTTTTTTTTTTTGACAAAATTATGACAAGTCCTAAATTTTCAGTCAGGCCATCAACTACTGTCAACACATATTCTAAACAGCCCCATAAAACACAAAATTCAAGTCTTCTTGATGTTTTTGAAGCTGCAGAGGATAAAGTCTAAATGGGCAAAAAAAAAATGGTTTTTTTTCGTTCCCCAGTTTTGCACAGTTATGAAACAGAATGCTCCAGGAGTCCATGAGAGATAGCAGCTGTTGGGGGGAGAGAGACTGATTAAAAACTAGGAAACTGGCAGGGCTCCTTAAAACGGCCAAGGAACAGGCTGAACCAAATCTTAAAAAGCCTGTGATGAAAATGGAAACGTGTAGCGATGATCTCTTCCAGCAGAATGAATCCAGACGCTGTCAACACTTGTCCTGGGAAGCTGTATGTCAGTTAGACTGAAAATCAGAATGTGGTGGAATATAAAGTTTGAGGGTGTCTGACAAATGACGGGCACAGTGGCTCATGTCCCCGTGAGTTTGGTGACGCTTGGCTCTCATCTTCAAATAAAGTGACCGCTAAGCCATCTTACAGACCTCTGTTGTTCCTTCCAGTCACCTGTATAAACCCCACACCACTGTTGAATATGCGAAGGTGCTTATGCACAGTTCTCTGCCCATGCCTTGAGCCCTGTGGTTTGGGGGTGGCGAAGGATATCTGACCATTTCTGGTATGACTTGTGTCTTAGATGATTTTCTGTTGCCTTAACAAAACCCCTGAGACTGGCAATCAAGGAAGAAGGGATGTTTATTTGGCTCACGGTTCTGGAGGCTAGGTTAGTTCAAGAGTCTGGCCAGTTTCTGTACATAATGGGATGCTGGTCTGTCATAGGTTCATGGTAACGTGGTAGTGCGTGCCACAGGGGAGTCAGAGCAAGTGTGCTCAGCTATTCTTTCCTGCTCTTGTGAAGCCACAAGTGCATCGCTTGCTGGGGCCTCTACCTTCAAAAGCACATGTAATTTTAATCTCCTCCCAAGGCCTTGTTGGCCTTGAATGTGGACATGAAGTTTCCAACACAGGAGCTGTGTAAGCTACTTTTCTGTTGCTGGGACAGAACACCCAACTGAAGCAGCTTCAGAAGAAAGGGGTTATTTTAGCTCATGATCCTGGAGGGATCGATCATCAGGGAGGAAGAGGCAGGGGAGCAGGAGCCAGAGGCCAGCATGGCAGTTAGGAGGCAGAAGGGCCACATTTCATCTGGACACAGGAAGCAGAGGGAGCGGGTGGGGGAGAAAGAAAGGGGGGAGGGAGAGAGGTGGAGGGAGAGGTGGATGGGGAGGGGGAGGATAAAAAGCGGGGAGAAGGAAGAGGAGGAGGAAGAGGAAAGAGGGAGAGGGAAAGAGGAGGGGAGGGATGGAAAGGGAGGAAAAGGGAGGGAGCAAGAGGTGCCAGGGGTTGTGGAGGGAGGGGGAGAACTAGCTGGAAGTTGGAGCCAGGTTGTGACATTCTTCCTCCAGGGGACAGAACCTCCTTAAGTTTCCATGACCTTCCCAAACAATGCCACCAGCTGGGGACCAAGGGACGTTCCATTATTCAGACCATATGTTTAAGCCCAGCAGTCTGCAACTCTGCTGTAACCCTTACTCTACACCTTGTGCTGTCTCCCCTCTCTTCTTGCCTCCATCCCCACGTCCCAACTCTCCTTGTTTTCCTCCTCCTACTCCTCCTGCAGCCTCAGAGGGAGTCCTGCTTTCAACTGGCCATCCACGTTTAATGCCCTAGATTATTTAGTGCAAGTTATTTCTTTTTGTTTTTGTTTTTTTTTAATTTATTTATTTTTTTACTTCCTGTGCATAGGTGTTTTGCCTGTGTGTATGTCTATGTGCTACCTGTGGCCTTGGAAGACACATTGGCTCTCCTCAACCTGGGATTACAGAGTTCCTGGCACCAAGTGAGTACCGGGAATTGAACCTGAGTCCTCTAGGAGACCGGCAGTGTTCTTATGTCCCAAGTCTTCAGTCCCTTCTTTGAGTTTCCAAGAAACCCACTGAACAAACTTGGGTGTAGTGGCCTGTAGGGCTGGCGTTGGGGTGCGGTGGGACACAGAGACAGGAGCGGTTTAATGGCAGTTTAGCTTGCCTGGTGTGCTCCAGGCTAGTGAGAAATGCTACTTCAATAAAAGATTGACAGGACCTGAGGAATGACACCCAAGGTCAACCTCTGCGCTTCACATAGGAATGTGAACCCACAGCTGCTCGCACATGAGTGCACACACACACACACACACACACACACACACACACACAGGTACACACAGGTACACATACACACATACATACACACATAATGTACAGAGAGAGGGAAGATGAGAGAACTTGGGGGGGGGGGGGCGGGTGAATGAATAGAAAAGGCCAAGAATTTCAAGGACTCCTTGTGTTTTTAGAACATAGTTCCTGGCATTGGCTGTGACTTAGAATAATCGATTTATTATTCACAAAGGGAGTTAAGAAAAAAAACAAACAAAGCAAAACTAAGTGTAATGCATTCTGAAACCATGAATCAAATCTCAATAAAATTATGAATTTGAACAGGCTGATTATGGCTGTGTCTTAAATATCAATTCTGTGTAGGGACAGAAAAAAAAAAAAAACCCAATGAAGTCGCTTTTGGTAAAAAAAAAAATTCAGGCTTCCTGAAATTGAGACATAAATTGCAAGTTGTTTTCCTATAGGTCTTGTCAGAAAAAGTTAAAAAACGATATTTCCCCTGTAAGCGAGAAAGATTTATACTTCCAATGGACTTGGTGTCAAATGGTCCTCTAGACAAATATGTACGTACACACAGACTCATGTGCCCCCTAGACCTCTGCAGAGGAGGTTCTTTGTGCAGTAAATGATACCTAAGGTAGATGCCCCCAACTGGTCATAGCGCAGAGAGCTTCTGTGGGTTGTCCAGTCACAAAGGGGGCATTTGTGTCACTCAAGCCTTGAGGACATTCATGGAAGAAGAGAGAGGGAAGTTGCGCAGGACCTGAGAGTGTCTTCTGGACATGACAAGGTCTATGCTGTCACAAACCCATAGCACTTATGGTTGACCGGAGGTCTGCAGCCAATCAAGCTAGTCAACATTCCAGCGTGGAGAGGGAGGGGCTCACGAGGCCCCCATCCCACTGCCTCCAGCCCAGGAGCTAGTGACAGTTGGTGCCTCCTAGAGAGGGAAGAAGAGTCAGCCTTTTATTATTATTATTATTATTAATTGAAAAAAATTTCATATAATATATTCTGATCATGGGTTTCCCTCCCCATCTCTTCCCAGATCCTTCTCACTTACTTACCTACTAATCCAACCCCATCTTCTTTTTCTCTTTAGAAAACAAATGGGGGGGGAGGGAAGCCTGACTTAAAAAAATAAGACAACAAAGAATACACACACATTCACACACACACACACACACACACACACACACCACAACACAAAACAGAAACCATAGTATACAAGCAAAATAATAGTAAGATTTAAAAAAAAAAAAAACAAAACCCAAACAAGGCACTGTGAAACAAAGCAAATCTACAAAAATACCATTTTGTGTCAGCCATCTACTGCTGAGCACGGAGACTGCCCCTCAGTGTGCTTTGTATACCCAGTGAGACTCCATGGAAGAAAAGGAATTTTTCCTTTGCAAGCAGGTGCCAATCTGGAGAGTCAACTTTCTTTAAGACTTGGTTTTCTGGTAGGTTGACTCCAGTGGGTAGCTTCATACCCATATATAAGCAGCATACATTGGACACAGTGGGTTGTTTAAAAAAGAAAAAAGAAGAAAGAGGAGGCCATGCTGTGGGCAGGGCCTGGGGTAAGGGCAGATCTGGGAGGAGTTACAGGGATATGGAGTAAATGTGGCTGAAATACATTATATGCTTGTTTGAGATCCTCAAAGAATGAGAAGAATTAGCTCTTTAGCAGAGCCGTTAGGGCTGCAGCTGGATCTTTTTGCAGCTGTTAACTAGGGAACTGAGGTCATCACTGCCCAGTACACATGCGCCCTGGGGTCATCACTGTCCAGTAGACACTGGCCCTGGGGCCATCACTGTACATTGTAGACATGGGCCCTGGGGCTACTACTGTCTAGTACACATGGGCATTATGCACTAGGGCTCTGCCTTGACAGAGAAGGATTATAAGAAAAGAGATTAAATATAATTGGATTATCTGCTTCTCGCAGTCCTCCACTTCGGGTAAATAGTTGATAGTTGGTAACTCAATCTAGCTGAGTATGGTTGTACATTAGGGTATCCCAGGGTTTGAGAGGTGGAGGCAGGAGGATCAGGAATTGAAGGTTATCTTTGACTGTATAGTGGGTATGAGGCCAGACTGTGCTACATGGGACCTGGCCTCAAAAAACCAACCAAAAACCAAAAAAAAAAAAAAAAAAAAAAAAAAAAAAAAAAAAAAAAACAACCAACCAAACCAACCAACTAATCCATCTACCCATAACAAATCAAATACACACACATACTTAGATAAATTAGAGTTACCAGTTACCCAAAACCTTATTTGATTCTGGGCCTTGATGGGTCTCAGCTGTGTGGTTTTTAATGCCTCTCATGATGCCACCGGCCCTTGCACCAATGTCGCCATGTTGCATGGCTCTACTGGAATCTCTGAGAAGGATTTGCACCAGTATTTCAATCTTTGCTGTTTCTCCATGTGCCCTTGGCAACACGGTGGCTCTAAGTTTGCCCAACTACAGCTGCGATCAGGAAGGGAAACAGTAACGGCCGTGCTCTCACCGGACAGGAGCGTGTCTTTGCAGTATGTCTTCCACCCACGTTCCAGGGCTAACCTTCAGGGCAGGGGCTGGTCAGAGATGCTGACACGAGCATACTGCAAGGGAAGGGATAATGGCGGCTGTCTTTGGAGAAGGCACAGCTCACCAGGCTGGGGAGCAGCACTATGCACAAGACAGGGTCAATTTTCAACTTGACCTTTTTGTGCTGATACAAAATGGTGATTTTTTTTTTTTAGGTCCACTGTGAGGTTTCCACGCAAAGGTGGTTGCCGGTACTATCCACATGGGTGAGTTGACTCCTTCAAGCTGGGTTCACAGAATTTCCTTAAAATCTGAATCCTCTTCATTGCATGGAGACCTGTGGTGACAGGTTCCCTGAGATGTCTCCACAAATGGGAACCACCCGTACATTTAAAAAAGTAAAAAAAATTGTTTTTAAGTTAAAATTGTATTTATGAGTTTCTGTGGGAGCGTATGCTGTGTGTAGAACTGGTGGAGACCAGAAAAGGGTGTTTGCTGGTTTCCCTGCAGCTGGAGTTACAGTTATGAATCCCCCAAGGTGGAGTGCTGGGATTTGAACTCAGGCCCTCTGGAATAGCAACAAGCTCCCCTAACCACTGAGCCATCTCAACAGCCTTCCCTTAAACTTTTTGATTTATGGTTTCACTGAAAACAGAGACATTTTTTTTTCCCAGGACTTGTACAGTACCTTGACATCCTGTCTCTGGGGAGGGAGGAGGGGAAATCATCCTCCCAAGTCTACATATTATTACCCATCCCTGTGGCACGGCGTGCATTTCGCTCTCCTAGCTCGTAGCCCTTTCTTGTCCGATATTAGCATATCTTAATTACATTTTCACTGCTGAAGACTTAGACAGTCACTATCGAGACCAGAGAAATTGTCAGCGGGTTAAACAAATAGAAGATTGGCTTTTGCTGTTCCGAGCACTGGATTCTTGTCATGTCCTCTGGTGAACGTTACAGTCTGTTAAACCAGCACGTTCCTTGGGGCCATTAGGACTTTCTGAACGCTTCTGTGTTTCGCTTTGATCTTCGTATTTTATATTGCCGGTCAGGTGTGTGCGGTTCGCTATCATTAAAAAGAGTTAAATTGCTCAGTCCCAGGCTTCAGGTTTTTATTATAACTCTTTAATTCTGTGCCTGTGATAGAAATGTCAAATGATCCAGAAGTTGGCCAGCACTTGGTGTTTGTTTAAGTTCGTCGTATTATGATTTTAGTTTCCAGAGAGGTCAAAACCAGATACAGCTAGAACAGCGTAAGATAGCGCCACACATAGGCTGACCTTTCCCCCTTCCTGCCCTGTGTTCAGGACTGGGATGGCCATGGTAGTGCCATCCTCTTGTTTTAGTGGTGGGTTGAGGATTTGAACTCAAGCTTGAAATTGGTGCCACATCTTAGAATTTAAGACCTGAAATACTGGATGGCCTCTTTAAAAATGTCATTTTCTAATAAATGTATGAATGTTTTGTTTGTATGTGTGTCTGTGCATCACATGTATGTCTGGTGCCCATGGAGGCCAGAGAAGGGCATCAGATACCCAGTACAGGACTTCTGGGTGATTGTGAGCCACCATGTGGACTCTGGGAACTGAATTCGGGTACTCTAGAAGAACAGCCAGTGTTCTTAACCACCGGGGCATCTTTCCAGTTCCAGAATGAACTTTAAAAAAAAAGATTCTATTTTTAAGTTGTTGTGTGTGTCTACATGCTCACATCTGTCTGTCTGTCTGTCTATCTGTGTGTCGATGTGTGGGTATGCTCATATAAGTATACCACAGAGACCAGAAGAGGGTGACAGAGTTGTGACCTGCCTGCAGCAGTTTCTAGTGTTAGAAACTGAAGTCAAGTCCTCTGGAAGAGCAGAAAGTGTTCTTCACTTTTGAGCCATCTCTCCAGCCCCTGAGTAGAACGCATGTCTTTATTTACTGTATTTTGAAACTCTACAGTGGTAGGGACATATAAGTTTATGTGCATGTATATATACTCATGTGCTGCTAACATGTACATATGTATGTGTGTATATACATGAGTGTGTATGTATATACACATATGCAAATATATAATATTCTTATATATATATCACACACACACACACACACACACATATGTTGAGATAAGGTGTCATGTATCCCAGGTTGGCCTCAAACTCACCACAGCTGAGTTACCTCAGATGCTCTCACCTTTACCTCCTGTGTGCTGGGATTGCAGATGGCACTCCACATCTCGTTTATGCAGCACTGAGGAATCAAAGCTTAGACTTTACACGCTAGACAAGCGCTCTGACAACTGAGCTACAACTCCAGTTCACCTTTATCTTTTAAAAAAGCTTTTTTGCTTTGATTTTTGCTATAATACTGAAACCACCGGGGTGTGGGGGGTGGGGAGACTAAAATCGCTACCTTAGGTACTAGTGTTCTTCAGTTACACAGGCCTGGCCAGTCCCGCTCCACATGTGTATTTTCAGTCTTTTGTAATCTATAATTTTATTTTTATTTTTATTTACTTACTTTGTTGTAAGTATGATTTACCTACATGTATGTATGGGCGCCACATGTGTGCAGTACCTGTGGAAGTGAGAAGAGGGCATTGAATTCCCTGGATCTGCAATCACAGATGGTTATGAGCTGTCCCATGGGTACTGGAATCCAGCCCAGGTCCTCCGCAAGGGCAGTAGTGCTCTTAACTGTAAATGAGTTGTATATTCTAGCTAGCCAGTATAAAAGGCACAGAATCCTGGTGTTTTATTTACAAGCTGTAAACCTAGTTTGGGCAGGCTCTGTGCTGTTTTCAACTATATCCAAACCATATGCCCGTGTTGCTTGCTGTTTGGGTCTTGCCCGGGCTGCTCCTGCTCCATCAGTCTGTCCTCCAAGTGCACTTCTCTTTGCTGTGTGCTCCTGGCCCGTCCTGTCTGATCGCAGCCTCCTGCTCTCTCTGGTTTCTCTCTCCTCCTCTCCTGTGGCCTCGCTCTATTCTTAGGTCCTGCCTTCCTCTCTCTGTTGCCCAGTCACAGGCTCTAGCCTTTCATTAACCAATCAAGGATATTGGAGAACGGTCTTTACAGTGCACAGCTTAAAACTGGGCCCCCAGGTTGCCGTCTGGACCAGGGAACAGAACTCAGCATCTGAATATACAGCACATAAGACTCACCCTAACACTTAACTACCTAGGTATCTCTCCAGCTTCGGGGTCTCTTATGCACACCATGGGACTGTATCTTATTTTGGTTGGCCTCCCAACCTGCTTTGAACTAGAAAGCATGTCTTTCTGTCTGTCTGTCTATCTTTCTATTCATCTATCCATCATCTACCTACCTACCTACCTATCCATCCATCCATCCATCCATTTATCATCTATCTACCTATCCACCCATCCACCCATTCATCCATGCATGCATGCATGCATCCATCCATTTATCATCTATCTACCTATCCACCTATCCACCCACCTACCCACCCACCCATCCATCTATTCATGCATCCACCCATCCATCCATGCATCCATCATACATCCCTCTATCTATCTATCTATCTATCTATCTATCACAAAGTTTTGTTCTTTCTTGCTGCCAGCAGTTATAAGGATAGCTAAGATGGGGGAGGAAGCCCAGGTTTTGAGGTTTTATGAAGGGGGCTGGGGAAATGTCTAGTGGGTTAGTGATTGCCATACAAGTATTAGGAGTTCAGATCCTCCAAACCCATGCAGAGCTGGACATGGGAGCACACGTTTGTAACCATAGCACCCCTCTGACGAGGTGGGAGGCAAAGGCAGGAGGCATGCTGGGGGAGAGAATTCCCAGAACCTCTTGGGCTTGCTAGCTGGGCATATGCAATGATGAACATCAGGAAATCCTGTCTCTAATAAGATGGAAGGTGAGAACAAACATGCATGTGCACATACCTACACACATGTATTCATACACAGACGTGCACACATATATTCATTCACAGGCATGTACTTGCACACATTCACACACACAGAGTAATAAAAAAGACTTAAGAGCCTACAAATGTCTCTCTTTGCTGTACAGGTCTGAAAGTACAAGCAAATATTGAGTTCCGTGTCTGCATGGCAACTATAGTTAAGGAACTCTCTAACCTAGGACCCTTCCAGGCATGGAGGTTCTCAGGAGTTTATTCTTGGTACTTTCTATTTAATTTAATTGTTAATTTTAGTAGAGTCAATTAAAATTATTTCTTATTATTCCTCAGTCTCTCTATTTTCCCAGTGGCCTCCTGGTTCTGTAGTTCAGTTTTTGGGCTGTTTCTTCTTAAGACCCACCAAATACATCACATTCAGTCTATCAGCATTAGGGTGGGATTCTTTCTATTCTAATAGACTGCACACCACACAAGGTCATTCATAATAAATACAAGGTAACATGCCTATTACATAAAAATAAAATAATTGTTTTTTGTGAAATGAATTGGAAGATGCAGTATAATTAGACGGGGGGGCATTTGTATTCTCCTATTATCGTTTTAGAGCTGGGAAGAAATGGAAGTAATTTATTTCATCTTGGTTATGGTCCTTCTTTCTGGTCCAACAATTTATCAGAAATGTTAATCCAGCAGGCAGTAAGTGGAGGGGGCAGAAGGAGAAGGGGATTTAAAATGAGCTTGGAAATATTGCATAACTCATTAAAAATGTAATCATGCGTAAAATGAGATCAATGGAAATTTATCTAAAAGTGCAGGGAGAAGGCATTTTCTAGTATGATACTGGATTTAATAGACTGGATTTTAATTTAGTCGGTTTGGTACCCCCCCCCCCCCCAAAATCCCTCTAGGCTAAATAAAACCATTTTCCCTCCCAGTTATTGTATGGACAGCTAATTTTCACACCCCTTCTCTCTGATATTCAATCTTATCTCTCGCAGGATGGGGGGGCTTCAGTATACTGTGGAATTTGTTTCCTTTACATCCTCCATGACTGCTCTCATTTGCATGACACACGATCAGAAGAACAAACGTCGGGGGCGGGCTGAGGTGGACCACGCAGAACATTTTTTTATTAATTTTTTTTTAAATTGAAGTCACTTTTTTTTTTTTAATTCATCCCCGTTCCCTGTCTGAATAGCCAGTTATGATTCTGTCGTGAGCCCAGCCCGGTAGCTCCTGCATGTAACATTTGATTTCTTTGTTACATTTATACTTTATACTCTGGTTCCCATCTCGAACAAATGATACTGGCAGATTCTTCTCTTGAGAAGAAACTCTGTTTAAGGAGGATCCTGAGGTCAGAGGGTTGCAGCGACAGACTAACAAACAGTCTGTGGAAGGGCTGTGACTTATTTTGTGAGAGATAGACTATAATTTTGAAACAGTGATTAGAGTTTGTAAATATAGGCGTCATTGAAATCTGCCTCCAGTCTCTCTGATGCTTTTCTAGGCTGGTAACTTAGGAATGCGAAATGGTTTAACTAACAGTACACGAGATAGGACATTAGATAATGTCTTCCCTATCCCTATCACCCAGGCTCCAAATGAAAGAAGAGAGCTCTCTCAAAAAAAACAAAACAAAACAAACAAAAAGGGGAGAAACTTCTCAAATTCCCCAAACTTCTCAGGGGAGAAATTCTTATACAAACTTACCAGGTAGTTTCTCCCAAACTTCTGCAAACATCTACTTAGGAAGCATTTTGATTTCACAAGCACTCAATAGCCTCCTGCTAAAATATTCAGTTCTGGTCTTTTCTCCCTTTCTGTTCTCTCTTCTTAAGTGCAGTATTGTAGGGCTGGAGAGATGGTTCAGCAGTTAAGAACACTGGCTGCTTTCATAGAAGGTGTGGGTTTTGTACCTAGCACCCACATGGTGGCTCACAACTATGCTTAACTCCAGCTTTAGGGGACTGGGTGTCAGGTTTTAGCCTCTACAGGTACCAGGCACATGTATGGTGCACACACACCCAGACACACACACCCAGATACACACCCAGACACACACACACACTCACATAGACACTCACACACACTCTTACACACACACAGACACACAGACACTCACACACACTCTTACACACAGACACACAGACACACATACTCACACTCTTACACATACACAGACACACATAGAGACACACAGACACACACACACAGACACACACACTCACACACACAGACACACACACACACAGACACACACACAGACACGCAGATACATGCAGACACACACACAGACATGCAGACACATGCACACACACACACACACACACACACACACACACAGTACTCCATACTAGGCACCATACTAGTCACTACTCTTCCTGACTTCTTTTCCTCTGAGGAATAGATATGGACCAATAAAAAAAAGCAATTGTAGTTTTTGTTAAATTATTTTAAAAAGGACCATAACATTTTGAATGTTTTCATGCCTTTTGGTAATTTTTACTTAACATTATACTCTTGGGAACATTCCCATTTGTAAGCACTTTGTTCTGTTTAACTGTTGCACAGTATTCCATAATGTAGCGTTGGACAGACTGGGAATGACTCTACTGGAGTCATGGCCAAACATGGCAGTCATGATAAATCAGTAGAGCCTTTGTATATTGCTTTGTGCAAGGTGGGGGCCATTCCTTTACTACAAGATGGAAGCATGGAGTGGGCAGAGTCATGGTACAGTTAAGTTTCACAGATTCATGTTTCATAAAAACCCTGTGGATTTCACAGGTCTTGCTGGCACTTCTTCTGCATTTCACCATGTCCACCATGGTGTAATGGTTGGTGGCTGGCACTCTGGACTCTGAATGGTGCATAAGTTCTGTATTGATTTTTTTCCTTTGCCCGCAAGTTAATCTCCGGGTTTTTTTCCTCTTTAAGTTTCTAAGCCTGTGGATCGTCTCTGTCTTTGGTTTTCATGATGAGTCTAATTTTGTTTCGTTGTCACTAATCAATATGGCGTACGTAACTCCTGCCCTCTGGGAGTCAGAGGGGCTTTCTTCACGATCTAACACGTGATCAATGTTCCCTGGCGAGTGTTCCTGACTGTTTGAGAAGAAGTTCTTTATTGAGTTTAATGTTCTATTTTATATCAGCTAAGAGCAAACTGGTTAATTAAGCTTCTCAAATAGCTGCACTCTCTGGGCTCCCGTGTTTTACCAGGGTCTTTACACACTGTATTGTTGAGCGTGATCCAAAGTTCATGTGCTACATCCTCTGGGCAAATACTGCTTTTTGTCTTTGTACTACCTTTGGGTAACATTGTCTCTTTTTTCCTTAATCAAAAAATGGCTTAGTGTATCTTTCCTTACAAGGTTATCTTCTTTCTTTGTGTTGCCTTGTTTCAGATATATCTCCTAAAAATAGCTGGTAGGTGTTTTTTAAATTACAATATAAAAATTTCTATTTTTAAAGCTGTCAGCATCTCACCTCAGCATGGGTCAAGTGTCTCAAGATTCTTGGTGGGCTGACACTTTGGGGTAGGTGTGTGACATCATCGTCATCTGTTCTCGGTTTGTTTTTGTTGCCATGATAAGATACCCTGACTAAAAGTAAGTTAGGGAATATAGGGCCTTAGTCAGCTTATAGTTTTAGGGTATGGTCCATCCCTGTGGAGACATCAAAGTAGGAATTTGAAACAGCTAATCACATCACATCCATGGTTAAGAGCAGAAAGAATAAATGTGTACATGGTAACTTAATGGCTGGTGTTTAGCTTGATCTCTCTGTTCTTTAGACTGTTCAGGACTCCTACCTAGGGGATGGTGCTGCCCATGGTGAGTGTGGGTCTTTCCACACCAGTTAACTGATGTAAGACACCCTCCCCACAGACATGCCCACAAGTCAGTCCAATATAGACAATCCCTTATGGAGATTCACTTACCAAGTGATCGTTAAGTTGTGCTAAGTTGACAGTTAAAGCTAACCATGGCATCATCTTTAATGCCCTATGAGTCTCCTGTTTTTGTCATTGTCTTACAATCTCCCCAGGATGGGCATTGTGTGATCTGCTTCTGTGGCTCTGTGTGGTAGGTGGCTGAGACCTTAACTGTACTTTGAGGTCTTAAGGGTGAGCTGTGTCTAGGATTAGACTAATGTTTCTGAGGCTTCTCATTTTCTAGAAGAATGAAGGAGTAATATTTGTCAAGTTTTAGCAGAAATCACATGTGTCAAGGTAGAGAAATCTTTGTTAATGTACAAGATTTTGGTGGGTTGATTAAATAATTCACCTTTTAGGCTATAGCAGAAAGAACTTAAGCTATATTTAGTATTCTGCTAAGAGAGCAGTGGGATGTTGGTAACAGAGGAATCTCTGGCATGTGGTGATGGAATGTGGGGTTATGGTTTGTGTGGGGGGTATCCTTATTTCCCAGCATGCAATATCCATCATGTAACTGAGGGTGGTGCTTAGTCCTGGGTGGTTTTGGTGAGCTGGTTTTGGTGAATCACTTTGGGTGTAGTTTCTCAGCCTGTAGTTCTCACCATGCAAGTAAGAGCATCTCTGTAGTGCTCGGTTGTGGCTAATTTTGTGTGTTTGGTTCATCTTGCTTTCTACTATTGGACTCCTTGGGCAGAAGTGAGTCAGTGCTTTTCTGTTTGGGAGACATTTTCTATGTCAGGCTTGTATTAGGGATCCATTCCTTCTCTGCTCTCTTAAGCCTGGCCATCCTTCCACCACACATGAGACAATATGTTATATTTCCACATTGTTTAGGTACTTTTGAGGAGTCTGTAATGACCCAGACATTTGTCTCCATTGTATTTAGTCCATGGTGGAGTCTCTCGTCTGCTGTATCATAGATGGCCAGCTGGCAGTCTACCCAACAGAGAAGGAAGGGTGGATATGGAGACACAGGGACGTGTGTGTGTGTGTGTGTGTGTGCGCGCGCGCGTAGTGCTGGGGTTGAACCCAAGGCATTATTTTAAAAAAAAACAAAACAAGCAAATTTCCAAGGTATTATCTGCTAGTAAGAAGAATGTAGTCTCTACATAGTTCTTCTTAAAACCAATTCTTTTTTTAAAAAATTGTATATGTACGTGTGCATATATGTGGCATGTGCCAGGGAACATGTGTGGAGGTTGGCTTTCTTCTCCTTTACATGGGTTCCAGAGCTTGAACTCAGATCTTCAGGCTTGTGTCCTGCTAAGTCATCTTGCTGTCCCTAGAAGTTGTTCTGTAATTTCATTCTTTTATTGTTAGAAAAATATTTCTCCTTGCCCTTGATGACTTTAATGGTATTTCTGGTCCATATTTATACATCTATATATTTGTCTGTCTGTCTGTCTATCTATCTATCTATCTATCATCTACCTACCTACTTATATACCTCTATCTATCTTTCTTTCTTTCTTTCTCTTTCTTTCTTCTTTCTTTCTTTCTTTCTTTCTTTCTTTCCTTCCTTCCTTCCTTCCTTCCTTCCTTCCTTCCTTCCTTCCTTCCTTCCTTCCTTCCTTCCCTCCCTCCCTCCCTCCCTCCCTCCCTCCCTCCCTCCCTCCTTTCTTTCTTTCTTTCTTTCTTTCTTTCTTTCTTTCTTTCTTTCTTTCTTTCTTTCTTTCTTTCTTTCTTTCTTTCTTTCTTTCTTTCTTTCTTTCTTTCTTTCTTTCTTTCTTTCTTTTCTCTATCCTATCTACCTGTATCTATCCTATCTGCCTACATACGGCCTACTTACATCTATCTATCTATCTATCTATCTATCTATCTATCATCCATCTATCTATAGGGTTTCCTGAGGCTTTTGTGATGTGTTTTGCTTTCCTAACATCCTCATAGAACTGACAAAACAAGTCAAATATCTATGGTTGGAAGCAATAGAAAAATGCTATGTAAATTACCTTAGGTGAATGAATGTTGTGTTAGGTCATGTCCTTGAAAAGTTCATGTAGGCTTCAGGCACAGGTGGATCCAGGAATTGAAATGTTGCCATGAGGATTCCGGAGGCCTCTGTCTGTTCTTTGTTTCCTTTGTTAGCTCATTCTAGTTTGTTCTCAAACATCCATCCATGGGGCTGGAGTGATGGCTCAGTGGTTAAGAGCACTGGCTGCTCTTCCAGAGGTCATGAGTTCAATTCCCACAACTATATTGTGGCTCACAGTCACCTATAGGGGGAATCTGTCACCTTCTGCAGGCATGTGGATTTATTCGCAGTAGAGCACTCATACATTAAATAAGATCAAAAGAAAGAAAGAAACAAACAAATAAACAAAAAACATTCATCCACCTGTGCTGGCAAGAGGGCTCTTACCAGCTCCAGTCTGACAGGACTTTTCCAGGGGAAAGGAAGTTATTTTATATATATATATATATATTTGTTTTCTTGGATGCTAACCACAAATGGTATTAATAGGATTAGACTTGAGCTATGTGGTCCTTACTGCTATTTGGGGATGGAATGAGCTGTGGAGCGGGACCTGTCCCTGGATCTGAAGATGGATCCAGCCACTACTGAGTCATAGGCATTCTGGGTTGGACTGAGATGATTCCCAAAGGAAAACCTAAGATACAGGACGAACGGCCAACAGAACCAGCAGCTGTCCACTGGGATGGGGACTCAGAAGGCCAGGCAGCCTTTCAGGGCACTCAGCTATGCCACAACGGGAAGAAAGAGAGGCTGGAGTTGTTCATTTACGGAATTTAATTAGGACATTTTATTCTTAATAATTGAATATATTCAAAATAACTACGCGGTATTCAAATATTTGGGTTTTGCTCCAGACTATGAAATTAAGACACATTTATTTAGCAGTCAAGGAGAATTTTACGCACCAAGTCTTGAAGCTTGACTTCCTGGCTTAATCACCCTGTTGGCAAATCTTTGCCAACAACTCTTGTGTAACAGTAGTTTCTATTTCTTCTTTTAAGAAACATCTTCCAGTGGACTGAGCATAGGATCCTCAGTGGAGGAGCTAGAGAAAGGACTGAAGGAGCTGAAGAGGTTTTCAGCCCCACAGGAGGAACAATAATATGTACCAACTAGTACCCCTAGAGCTCCCAGGGACTAAACCACCAACCAAAGAGTACACATGGAGGGACCCATGCTCCAGTTACATATGTAGCAGAGGATGGCCTTTTTAGACATCAATGAGAGGAGAGGCCATTGGTTCTGTGAAGGCTCCATGCCCCAGTGTAGGGGAATGCCAGGACGGGAAAGGGGGAGTGGGGGGTTGGTGAGCAGGGGGAGGGTGGATAGGTAGGATAGGGGGTTTTCAGAGGGGAAATGCAAAATATCTAATAAAAATAAGATATAAAGCAAATATCTAATAAAAATTTTAAAAAAGAAAAGAAAAATCTTGAGTCAGGGTCTCTTATAGCTCAGGCTGGCCTTGAACTTGCTGTGTATCTGACTATGACCTTGAGCGTCTGATCTTCTTGTTACCACTTTCTTGGTGCTAGGGTTCTAGAGGTGTGCACCACCATGCCTGCCTTATGAGGTTGGGACATGGGACCTCCAGCTTTGTGCATGTGACGTAGGCATTCTCTCAACTGAGTTACAGCCCCTGCCCATACTTAGTGCATATCGAAGCCAATTTTGTGCTTGCTAAAAAAAAAAAAAGTAAGCCCAATGGGGGAAGGGGAGGGGGTGCACTTTCAAAATGAGCTTGCTGATGATATACTTGAGGTTGGTCTGTGCATGCAGCGTCCTTGTAGTTTCAACACAAAGTGTTTTTGAGGCTGACTCTCACTATTGGGAGCTTAATTTTTGTTTTGGGAGATCGAAGTAAGAGAAGTGCCATCTTGTACTCAAGTGTATTACCCTCCTTCAACAGCAGGGGACAGTGGCTTGTGCTGGCTGTGGTTCAGCCACTGAGGGTGGCTATCCGGCAGAAGAACGCCATCTGGTGGTGGGGTAGCAACTGCTGTATTTCCTGGAGGAGAGGACTGATAGAATGTGCCAGGGAAATCCTGCCAATAAAGTAGACTCCTGAGCTCCTAACATGCTAGAGGGAGCAGGGCATTTGGATAGACTTCTTCCTATTATGTAGCATTCAGCTATTTCTGTTAAAACAGATAGGGGGACATTGATGACGCTAAGGTCAGGAGATAGTAAGTCTTCACTGCCAACTTGATTGGATTTGGAATTGCCCAGGAGATGCACCACTGGGTGTGCCTGCGAGGGCGGCTCCAGACATAGACATAGGGAGGCTTATCGAAAATAAATGTGAGTAGCACCATTCTATAGGCTGTATTAAAAGGGAGTGGGGGTGGGGAGCAGAAAGCGATCTGAACACCAGTATTCAATCTCGCTGCTTCCTGACCATGCAGACACTGGGACTTCATGACTCCGGTGGTCACGCCTTCCTCTCAGCGAGCCCAAATAACCCTTTCCTTTGTTGAATTTCTTCGCCAAGTGTAATGGTTTGTGTATGCTCGTTCCAGGGAGTGGCACTATTAGAAGGTGTGGCCTTGTGGGAGGAAGCGTGTCACGGTGGGGGATGGGCTTGGAGATCTTCCTCCTAGATGCCTGAGCATGCCCAGTCTGTTCCTGGCTTCCTTTGGATAAAGATGTAGAACCCTCAGCTCCTCCTGCCCCATGCCTGCCTGGATGCTGCCATGCTTCTGCCTTGGTGACAATGACTGAACCTTTGAATCTGTAAGCCAGCCCCAATTAAAGGTTGTCATTTATAATGGGGTCATGGTGTCTGATCACAGCAGTAAAACCCTCACTAAGACACCAGGTAGTTCATCAGAGCAATAAGGAAAAATAACTACCCCAGCGAGTGAAATGTCAGTTCCTGTGCCCAGCGCAGTGCAGACCTGGTCACCATTACCAGGCTCCTCCGCCCGAGGGAGTGTCTGCCGCTTCTTTAGTGACAGTTGCTTCATTTCCATCTTGAAATGACTTTGTGGCCCTTTACTTTATAAAACCTAGCACAGTGTCATCAATTAGTGTCAACAGACCATTTGTATTTCATTTACTTAATTTTTTTTTGGAAACCGATTATTCTTCTCGGGGATAGGGGCAGGTCTGAGTCAATATTTATTTAGCGGTATTAGCTGTCGTCTTGTGTATTAAACTATAGGGCATGAAAAATACCTTCCTCTTCACTCTTCATAGAGTAACTTCATAATTGGAGTTCCTTTAATGACAGAGTAGCAGGAGAAACAGGTTGAAGACTGTGCAGATCTCCCGTGCACGTCTGGCTGACCCGGAGAAACCTGCAGCTCTCCAGAGAAGCTTGCAAGAGTCACCTTATACCATAGGCCACCGTTATTGAATCCAAAAGAGAGAGTATGGGGCAAAGACTTGGCTCAGAGGGGAGAGCCAGGACAAGCCCTGCAAGAAACACAAATCACGTGCAAATGGGTCTGAGCTGATGAGAGACCCTTGTGATGTAGACCCTAGTCTTTCTTTTTCTCCCTGGTTCAGAAAGGGAAACAGCCTCACAAAGAGAAATTTGTAGCAGAGATGTAAAGTTTGTTTATCAAAGGGCTGAATTTCAGAGCAAAATTCTTGTGTCTGTAGTTTCTCAAAACAAAAAAGTTATACTTTGAGTGTTATATAGTTTGTGTGTGTGTGTGTGTGTTGTATGTGTATATGGGATGGTGTATGTGTGTGTGGTGTTTATATGTGTGTGTATGTGCATGTGGCATGTGTGTATGTGATTTGTGTGTGTATGTGGTTTGGTATGGGTATATGGTATGTGTGTGCATGTGGGGTGTGTGTGCGTGTGTGCGTGTGCGTGAGCACGTGTGTGTGTGTGTGTGTGTGTATTGCTTGGAATCTGACCCACACCACTGAGTATGCTAGGTAAGCACTGTATCCCTGTGCTGTGTGCCCTGAGCCCTTTAGTTTGGATCTGGATGCCTCCCAAAGGCTCGTGTACTGAAAGCTTTATCCCAGAGATGATGCTATTACTGCCTTATTGTAGGTCCAAAAGCAATGGCATCAATTGTTCATGGACTAAAGCCTCCAAAACCAGGAGCCAAAAATAAACCAAAAAATTGTGTGTGTGTGTGTATGTATATGTATGTGCATAGGTGGTATGTGTGTGTGTGCACACAGGTGGTGTGTATATGTAGTTTATACATATATGTGGTGTGTGTGTACATTTGCATATATATGTATGTTTATATGTATATATGTGTACATGTATGTGGTATGTGTGTATGTTTGTGTATGGGTACATAGTGTATGTGTGTATGTATGGGGTGTATGTGTATGTGGGTATATCTGGTGTGTGTGTGTGCATAGGTAGTATGTGTATGTGGTGTATGTGTGTATATCTGGGGTATGTGTGCATGCATAGGTAGTGTGTGAATGTGGTGTATGTGTGTGTATCTGGGGTGTGTGTGTGCATAAGTAGTGTGTGTATGTGGTGTATGTGTGTGTGTATCTGAGGTGTGTATGTGTGCATAGGTAGTGTGTATATGTGGTATGTATGTGTGTATAGACTGTGTGTATGGGTGTATATATATGTATATGCATATTTGTATGTATATGCAGGGAAGATATGTTCATGCATGTGAATAGAAAGGCTGGGGATCAAGCATGAGTATTATTCCTCAGGAGTGATTGATCTTGTTTTCCAAGGTGGGGCCTTCTCTTAGCGTGGCTGAGTAAGCCCGACTGGCCTCTTTCTACCGAGATGACAAATGAACCCCACGACTGGTCTTTTGCTTTCCCTATGGGATCCTCAGGATGGAACGCAATTCCTCATGCCTGACTGCTAGAAACCTTGTTGACTGGACTATCCTCTTGGCCTCCCTTTTCTTTTTCCTAACTGGATCATATCTGGGAGGCGACTGACCCAGAGCCTTGTTTTAGAGCGCTGTGCTCGGAGCCCCATCAACACAAATCTGTTAGAAGGCAGATTTCACATTATCAAATGGAGCCAAGACAGAGGTGCAGACATTCAGGGTAGCACAGAGTGGGGGCGCAGCCCCATCTGCCCCTCCTGCCTCTCAGCCTCTTCCTCCATCCCTGTCACCAGGTTCCTGACACTCCGTGGAGTACTTTCCACATTGTCACTTTGGGTCCTGACTTTGACCTTGGCCTGAACTGAACCTATCCCAAGGCTGGGCTCCCTCATTCTCTCCCCACCCTGCTGAGGCTCCTTTCCTTACACAGATCTTCTCCAAAAGGCTTTTGTGACCCACCCACCTGCCCCACTCTGGTTTTCCTCGGCCACTGCACTCATTCAGTCTCACTGTAGTGTGAGTGATCTGCTTGCTGTCTGTTTCTTCCCGTCAGACTGTAACCCACACTGCCTGCTCCACAGGATTCTTTTTTTATTTATTTTTATTGAATATCATCTTCATTTACATTGCCATGGTAAAACCTTTCCCAATTTCCCCCCTCCCCCCAACCCTCCAGCCCCTCCTCCCTCCCCCTGCCTCCACATATATGCCCCTCCACCCTACACACTCCCACCTCCCCCACCTCGGTTTCCCTTTGTTGGGGCCTCTGTTGAGCCTTTACCTGACCAAGGACCATTCCTCCCACTGATGCCCAACAAGGCCTTCCTCTGCCACATTTTTGGCTGGAACCATGTGTGCCCCTTGGTTGATGGCCCTGGGAGTCTTGGGGCATCTGGGTGGCTGAAATCATTGTTCTTCCCATGGGGCTGTAAACCCCTTCAGCTCCTCTGGGCCACCCTCCAGCTCCTCCATTGGGGACCCCATGTCTAGTCCGATAGTTGGTTGCTAGCATCTGCCTCTGTATTTGTAAGGCTCTGGCAAGGCCCCTCTGGAGACAACCATTGCAAGCTCCTTTTGGTATATACGTCGTCCTTAGTAGTGTCGGGGTTTGTTGACTGTTTATAGGATGAATCCCCAGGTAGGTCTCTGGGTGGCCTTTACTTCAGCCCCTGCTCCACACATTGTCTCCTTTATTGCTCCTGTGAGTATTTTGTTCCCTTTTTTAGAGGAACCAAAGCACCCTTACTTAAGTTCTTCTTCTTGAGCTTCCTGTGCTGGGTGAATTGTAACTTGTTTATTTTCAGCTTTTGGGCTAACTTCTGCTAATTAGTGAGTGCATACCATGTGTGATCTTTTGTGATTGGGTTGTCTCACTCAGGATGACACTTTCTAGTTCCATCCATTTGCCTAAGAATTTCATAAATCCATTGTTTTTAATAGCTGAATAGTACTCCATTGTGTATATATGGGGTACAGAACTAAGCAGGGAATTCTCAACTGAGGAAACTCGAATGGCCCTAAAGCACCTAAAGAAATGTTCAGCATCCTTAGTTGTTAGGGAAATGCAAATCAAAACAATACTGAGATTCCACCTTACACCAGTCAGAATGGCTAAGATGAAAAACTCAGGGGACAGCAGATGCTGGAGAGGATGTGGGGAAAAGGAATGCTTCTCCATTGTTGGTGGGATTGCAGGCTGGTAAAACCACTCTGGTAATCAGTTTGGTGATTTCTCAGAAAATTAGACATAGTACTTCCTGATGACCCAGCTATACCACACCTGGGCATATACCCAGAAGATGCTCCTACGTGTAATAAGGACACAGGCTCTACTATGTTCATAGCAGCCTTATTTATAATAGCCAGAAGAACCTGGAAAGAACCCAGATGTCATTCCACGGGATTCTTACTCCTATTTCCTATTTTGCAGTTGCTACCTCGAGCAGGGGCCCAGTGCACCGACGGGTGCCTGGCAGACATTTTTTGGTGGATACAGGAATGAGCAGCAGCGCAGAAGCAGCTTATGTGCGCGCGAGGAAAGACACACGCTCAAGAGTTCTCAACTCTATCCCCCCACCGTGTGACCTTGGAGAGAACCTTGCCTTTTAGATCTTTATTGCTTTTCTGACAAAATCAGGTTAAACTAGATCCATGAGATTCCTAGGGCGGCTCATTTTGAGACTGTCTCCGTTTGCGTTCGAAGTTGGGTAATCTGAGAAGAATTTACCCTTAGAAGTAAAAGCAATCTTATAGATAGAGCTTGTGTATCAAGGTCCCAACCATGGCAGGCTGTCGCTAATGAATCTGGGCAGCCAGATAATAAATGAAAACAAAGCATTATTCCTCAAGAATGACTTTATTTATTCAGGGTGAGCTACCCCATTGCTGGTGGAATATCTGCCCACAAACACCACGGAACCTCTCTGACCAGCGGGAAAAGAACGATTGAAGCATGATTATGAAAAATGTCCACATTATTCCTTCCTGTATAATTTCAGAAGATTTGCATAAAGTTACCTTTTAGACCTCCCTCACCTCTTCCTGCATTATGTTTTATATTTGTCTTCCTCTCTTCTTTTCCTTTCTTTTAAAAGCTTTAGAAAATGCCTCATGAATTTGCCTACTGTCCTTGTACAGGGGCCACACCAGTCTCCTCTGGGTAGTTCTTTTTTTTTTTTTTTTTTTTTTTTTAACTTTCTTGAGACAGGGTTTCTCTGTGTAGCCCTGGCTGTCCTGGAACTCACTATGTCGACCAGGCTGGCCTTAAACTCAGAAATCCACCTGCCTCTGCCTCCCAAGTGCTGGGATTAAAGGCGTGTACCTAATACATGTGCCGTGGAGGCAGGCACAGGGCGGTTCCTCTTGGGAAATACTTCATTAGCAGACAGTTTGCTCTATTCTGTCTTCCCATACCACATCCCTTTCAGAATAGAGGGTCTCAATATTATGCATCAGTTTACTATTATTGCCTTGATACATTACCTCAGACTTGAGAGCTAAAATCAACTCAAATAGATCCTTTTGTTTTTGACACAGTGTCTCACTAGGTAGCCTGGCTGTCCTGGCACAGAACTGGCTGTGTAGATCAGGCTGGCCCTCACACTCACAAAGATCTGCCTCCTCTCCTGCACCCCTCCTTCACACTGAAGAACTGGGTAACCTTGACTGTTACGCCTGTTGGAAGTCGTGGGGGTTGGCAGCCCTAACGCCATTTGATTCTTTAGCCTTGCTGTGCCTTCTCATATGGCTTCTTTGCAGATTCTGGGGAGTGGGTCACGGACACCTCCATGTGTGCAGGGGCTTCCAACCTTATACTACTTAGAAAGCACAGATGCTAAGGTAGGTGCTGAGAGGGGAGGGTGGGAGTGAATACTCGATGGGCACCCTCTTGTTTTCGTCAGTGACAGGTGAAGGCAGCTCTGTCTCCAGGACCAGGCTAGGAATACCAGCCATTAAGGACATGTGCTTCCAATCACAGGAAACCGGTCTGAGCTGGAATCCTTTTCTTCATCTGTTAGCATCTTCTTGAGTTAACAGTATGCTGGCCTTCCCGGTACATAGTCCGTAGAAAATGTTGCCAATGGTGGTTTATGTGAACTCCTTTGCCATGTTACTATCATTGAACATTTTATTTGGTGTGTGGATGTATGTTTGTGTGTGTGGATGTGTGTGTACACTTGCTCATGTGTCTGTTCATGTGGAGGCCAGGGGTCAGCATTGGATGTCTTGATCTCCCCACTTTTTTTTCCCTTGAGCCAGGGTCTCTGTCTTTGAACTGCAGCTCATTGACGGTGAGCCCCAGGGATCCAGCCATTTCTATCTTTTCAGCACTGATATTGCAAGAAGTAAGCTGCCACGCCCTGCTTTCCCCTGGGGACCTGCTCATCACATTAGGTTCTCATGCCTGTGTGAGGAGCGCTTTGGTGACTGAGTCTTCTCCTCAGCTCTGTTTCAGACTTTTCTGCCAGAGTCTCCCAGTAGGACCGACCACACCATCGGAGCCCATCGTGTCTCCTGTGGGACGCTAGAGATGAATATCTGCCTCCTTTACCTGGTCATCACTTTTAAAGAATCTTTTGTTTCAATGCTAACATGATCGAGCTAGCATTGCTAGAGATAGTTAGAGTTTGTATGGGAAAGCTGGTAGAAGAAAGAGCAAGTGAACGCAGTGTAAATAGAGAGCTCCCAAGGCCTTGAGTGTGCGGTCCTGATGCTAATCCTTGCACGGCTCCCATATGAAGCTCTGACAGAGATTGCTTCCAAAGAGAGGGGGGATTTTTCCTTTCACATGCTAATCACTTGCTCCTGGTGACACTTTTTTCCTTGACTGTCGTCATGGAATTGAATAATTTATGGCATGAATTTTGTTGAGAATTTATTGTGTCACAAGCAGGTTGTAATTTCACTAACAGTTCACTTAAGTTATTAAGTTAAAAAAAGAATGAGGTGGGTAGAATGGTGTGTTCGAAGGGGTCCCCCACCCCCCAGCAAGCTCACATTTTATATATTTTCAAAACAGAGCACTTGCCTGATTTTCATTCTGCATCAGATATGAGAGGGAAAGGCACACATTAAATAAGTTAACTTATGTGCACATTATTGTCGAATTTTGAGAGGAGTAAACACATTACTGAAGATTTTGCATAGACATGAAGAGCATAAAACCCACAGGGCACTGGTGCTGCCACCGCGTTCTGTGAGTAATTGTCCCCCATTCACTGGTGATGAGGGGTTGATGTTAAAGTGAAAATGGCTTCCCTGGTAAGTACGCTTGCTGCCAACCCAGATGACTTGGGCTTGGCCTGCTGATCTCACAGTGCCAGGAGAGAATCAAGTCCTGAAATCTGTCCTCTGATAGCCACACATTCAGCCTCTCTCTCTGTCTTTCTTTCTCTCTCTCTCTCTCTTTTTCCATGTATATGTGTATGTGTATATGTATACAAACATATATACACATACATATATATACATATATACATACAGATATACATGCATATATAAATATATGTATATATACATGCATATGTATGTATATATGTATGTGTGTATATATGTATATATGTGTATATATATATGTGTGTGTGTCTAATCCAAATGTACCAAAAAAAGGGGGTACCCTTTTATAGTCTTTCAGTGGGTCCTCTGATTAGTCTTTATTTCTAGCAAGTACCTCGGGGCTCCCCGCCATAGCCTGACTGTTATGATAAAAGACAGCACTGCCCACTGAGGAGAGCTTTGGCCAACCTCCGCCCCCAGTATCTCCACAGTCCAGCATAGACACATTTTAAGTTTCCTGTTTCTTACATTGAAAGCCCCCATATATCCAGACAGTGGGAATTTCAAACAGGTTGTTTGTCTCTCCAGATAGACTATTCACCGCCCCCCCCAGGGTCCCTGGAGGGGCTGACTTTTGATTCCTCTTGGAGTTGCCCCTGTTCTTGTTGGTATCTAATGTTTTTTTACCTTCTCACCCAACCCTACCCCAGCCCCAGCCCTGGGGACCCTGGCTCATAGTTCTTCCTACTGGATGGGAATACATTTTAGCCTTCAAACTACACATCTTTACCATCTGTTATCTGGACACTAGAAACAGTTGTGATGGGTGTGGAAGTTGCAGTTAGCCATAAAAAAAACCAGACAAGACTGTGTCTCCATCCATCCCAAGTTGAGGAAATAGCCTCTTAAATTTCAGTTTAAAGTGGCGCAGCTGTATCCTCACCTCCCGCTAACAGGCTGCAGTTTTTGGATCAGTTTTAGAGCTGTCCCATATGGCCCCGGCTGCCTTGCGCAGTTTGCCTCTATTAACATCTTTTAAAAGTTTATGTATATGTGTGTGTGAGAGAGTTCGTTCAGGCACCTGTGAAGGCGAGAAGGGGGCACCAGATCTCCAGTAGCTGAGTTATATGTGGCAGGAAGCCACCTAATAGGGGTGCTGGGAACCAAACTCGGGTCCTTGGCAAGAGGAGCAAGTGTTTTTCAATGTGGAGCCAACTCTCCAGCCTCCTCCCTATAAACTTCATATGTGAGTACACATGAAGAATTCATTACAATGGATAAAGGGATGCTGGTGCACTTTTATATAAGCAAAGTCTGGAATTTGTCAGCTTTTCATTGCTGTGATGAAATAGCTGAGGCAGACTACTTTATAAAGAAAAGAAGTTTGTCAGTCTCATAAGTTTGGAGGACAGAAATCCAAACTGCATGGCACAGGGTCTAGAGAAGTCTCTTCCACAGCCACATCTCACCAGACTGTCATCAGAGGTGTGTCTCTGTTCTCCTGACCTCTCCCTCTACTTAGAAGGCACCTGAATTTAACTGTGGGACCTTGGAGATGACTTTACTGTTGCCAAGACACCTCTATATACCATGGCTCGATCATTCTTACTGTCTCAATTCCATTGTCATAAGACTTTGGGATTAAATGGCATGAGTTGGGCACTGGGAACTGGTGTTAGACCATTCATATTTCAGCCGTATTAGTGGTGTACCTTCTCAGGTTTCTTGAATGTCATGGAAACTTTTTCAGCTCCTATGAGCTTAACATAGGGAGTTTTTTGATGGAGATGTGGGGAGGAGAGGGGAGTCCTTTGAGAGATGAAAAGGCCTTCTAACTTCAACTGTCTTGTGAATTTGAAGAAAGAATTTCATGGAAGACTGGAGGGTGAGTTTGGAAAGGATTTTATTATAGAGACATATTAAAGAGGAAGGAAGCAAATGCAACTCTAGTAAAGCAAGACAGAGTCCCAATAAAATATTCCCCAAGGTTATTGTCTCGGGACTAACAAGACTTCTCATGTTGAGGAATGGGAGGGAGTCTGTAGTAAGAATTTTGGTTTCTTAAAAAAAAACTAACAAATGACACAGGATTATTATAAGAATATTTTCTCATTTAATCCCAGGTGTGGCATGTGAGGTTGCTTCAGGCTGTTCACATCAGGTGACTATGATTTGCCTCACGCTCTAGCAGAGGCGTGACTTTTCCAGCTGTAGATAGTTTCCGAGATTGTGTGATGTTTGGAATTCTGCAGACTCTTCAGAGGGTTATATAATTGCTAAGACTCCTGGGGGGCATTGCTATTGTTGCTAATGGTGGGTTGTTGGTTGCTGTTGGTTCATTAAGTAGTTGTGTGGAAAAAGAAAAGAAGAAGAAGAAATTAGATACTCTTGTCCCAAGGAACTAAGTGCCCCTAATTCACAGCAAATAGTCTAATGATAAGGTTGGCCCCCTTTCCCCTCTATCCTTTTTTCTCTCCTGTCTAGTGTTAGAGGGCAGAAATAGTAGGAAAAGGGGTGGAGAATGGTATGAAAACAAAGAAGCCACAAAGTTGTAAAAGATTGGTTACAGGGGTCAGTCTAGCTGGCCTGCCCACATGATTTCTACATGCCCTTCTCCATCCCAGACATGTGGGCTAGAGCTTTAGCCATGGCCTCATGGAAGGTAACAAAAACTCAGACCAGGAGCCAGGACCTCCAACAAATCTGACATTTGTGGCCTTTGAATGGCCACACAGCCATTTCTAGCTTCTGTCTAAGGAGGAGAATGGAAGTCCCCCCCCTTTTTTTTTATTACTAAGGTTCTGGATGGCACATGGCAAGGTTCAACGTCGAGTCTGTAGTGCCCTGGTCTTGGGCTATGTGACTGTTTCTTGTAAATTACCCAGTCTATGGATTTGTCCTGACAGCAACTGGAAGAGCCTAAGGCAGTCTTGCGAATTGCTAGGAAGAAACCAAAGCAAATTGGTTAAGTGCCCGTGGGTATGCCTGCCTGTGGGCAAATGGGATCCGCTGGGGTGGGAAGGCAGGGCCTGTCTGAAGGGGTGGCACTCAGCTGGCAAAGCAGCTGGCAGTGGTGTGGATATGTGGGAAGGAACTGAAAGAGCAGTACTGGTGCTTTGCTGTGCCGTGAGGGTCACAAGGTTTATGGAGCTGAGGCAGTGATGGGAGACCAGAGGAGATGGCTCGGGTAAGTCTAGCGAGGACTCAGCAACTCCTAAAAGGAGGTTTTGTCTGTTGTCTTGGGGGCATTCATCTTATTCAAAGAAAGTCTGGCAAGATGGCTTGTAAAAGGTTCTCATAGGGTCGTAAGTGTTGACACTCAGGCCTCAGCTGGTGGCGCTGTTCTGAGAGGTTATAGAATGTCTAGTGACATGGATCTAGTGAGGTTTCTGGGGGGTGAGGGTGGGCAGGTGTCCTTGAAGATGATGTTTGCTTTGGTTCCAGCTCCCTACTTAGTCCTGACATGAGCAAGCTATACTTTGAGCCCCTGCACCAAGGACGAGCCACTTTGGCCTCTCCAGCCGCTCCACCTTCCTATCACAAGGAACTGAGAACCCCTAAACCACTGGACGAAATTTATTCTTCCTCCCTTAAGTTGCTTCTGTCATAGAAAGGAGGAAAGTGACCGAACTCCTGGCTTTTGCCCTCAGCTCGGTGATCTCCCAGCCTTGAACTGTCCTGCTCCTCAGGTGTCTTCATTTACCCAGGGACCTTGGGACACTGTAGATAGTCTTTGTGGTGATCAGAATGAGAATGGCCCCCATAGCCTCAGTTATTTGAGTTCTTTGTCTCCAAGCAGGTAGCATATCGCTAGAGGAAATACAGCCACTAAGAGTGAGCTTTGGATGTTCCTGTTTTATCCAGTTCCTGTCATGCCTCCTGCTTGCTGCCAAGCTCCTCATGACAACTCTTTTTTTTCCCCCTGAGACAGGGTTTCTCTGTGTAGCCCTGGCTGTCCTGGAACTCACTCTGTAGACCAGGCTGGCCTCGAACTCAGAAATACGCTTGCCTCTTCCCCCCAAGTGCTGGGATTAAAGGCGTGCGACACCACTGCCTGGCCTCATGACAACTCATCCCTTTGGTACCACAGGGCCCAATAAGCAGTCCCTTTTGTAAGTCACCTTGTCTTGGTTTTTTATGGCAGCAACAGAAAAGTACTGAATAGAGATTAATAGAGTGATGGGCAGTGGGGTCTCTGGGACACATAGTATTAGATCAATCCTTACCTCGTCCAGAGGGTAAGTCAGTCTTATAGGCAGTCACTTATATCTGTGTGAGTGAACCCTGTGGGTACCTGAGCTTGGTGGGTTTCTTGTGTTGATAGCATCCTGTGAGTGTTGTCATACCTCATTGCCAGGGAAAGTTAATCTATCTGTCATTGTACTTGGAAGGACACTGGATGCTCCACGCCTGGGACACTCTGGGATGCTGTTCCCTGCATCTCTACATGACTACTCTCAATCTCTGGACTTTCACTGTAATGAACCACAGCTGCTGGAGGTGGATAGATGGTGTGATGATTAAGTATGTGCCCTGTGACTACAGAGGACCTGGATTTGGTTCTGATACGCACGCAAATCTGGGGTAGATGACAATTACCTGTAACCTCAGTTTCCAGGTGTCTGATGCCTTCTTCTGGTTTCTGAGGGCACCCGCCCTCATGTATACACACTCTCTCTCAGACATATAACACATATAAATAATTAATGAAATGAACCTTTAAAAAAAACACCCTATCACTATGAGTGTAACTGTTTTCAGGGTCTTCTGGTGGCAAGTTATTGAACCTAATGACTGTCTTGGGGAGTTGGATTGAATATTAGAAACGGAAACAATCTTGGAGTCCTTAATTTTGTAGAAATCACAACGTAGGAGCAAGGGAAGAGTCAGCTTGAGTTTCCACCTTAGGAAGATGACAGGGCACAGTGGAGCAGGTGAGAGATCATTATTAGTTAAGGAACGTCCTTTTTTTTTTTTTTTTTTATGAAGGTGACACAGCAGTTACTGATAGTCTGCTGTTATATTTGCTGCCAGCAACTAGCATACAAAGTCCTGTTGATTTTTTTTTTTTTTTTAGATTTTTAAAAGAAATTACGTGTATGTGTATGCCTCTAAGCAGTTGTGAATGTGCACGTGCATGCAGGTACCTGTGGAGGTCAGAGGAGGGCTCTAGATCCCCCTGGAGCTGGAGGTATTATGGGTGGTAATGAACCTCTGGGTGTGGGTGCTAGAATCAAACTCTGGTCCTCTGCAAGAGCAGTGTGCACTCTTAATCACAGGGTGATTGCCTCAGCCCCTAAGCCCCATTATTAAATACCAATGAGTTTTAGGTTGAGTATGATAGTTTGGATTTTCCATTGTTGTATTGGCTGGTTTTGTGTGTCAACTTGACACAAGCTGGAGTTATCAGAGAAAGGAGCTTCAGTTGAGGAAATGCCTCTATGAGATCCAGCTATAAGGCATTTTCTCAATTAGTGATCAAGGGTGGGAGGGCCCATTTTGGGTGGTGCCATTCCTGGGCTGGTAGTCTTGGGTTCTATAAGAAAGCAAGCTGAGCAAGGCAAAAGAAGCAAGCCAGTAAGTAACATCCCTCCATGGCCTCTGCATCAGCTCCTGCTTCCTGACCTGCTTGAGTTCCAGTCCTGACCTCCTTTGGTAAGAACAGCAGTGTGAAAGTGTAAGCTGAATAAACCCTTTCCTCCCCAACTTGCTTCTTGGTCATGATGTTTGTGCAGGAATAGAAACACCCTAAGACAATTGTCATAGGAAACTGGGGCGCTGTGGAGGGTCTGTCCTACGGAGACATTTCCAAATGGATAAAGACAAGAAACCTAATTTAATTTCCTCCCTAAATGATTAGTTAGCAGTTATAGTTCTCCAAGTTGTAAAGGTTGGAATCCACCCCAATTACTTTAGCTGACAGTTTGGTTGTTTTGTTAGTAACTGATAACACCCGAAAAAACACTTTAAAAGAAGAAACATTAACTTTGTTTCAGCCTGTAAAGATTTACTTTGGCGTCAGCCCCTGGTTGGCTAGCTTCATTGTTTCAAGTCATTGTGAGGTAGAATATCATGGAACAGGGTGGGACAAAGCTGCTCACCTCAAGCTGCCCAGGAAGCAGAAGGGATGTGCAAAGGTACTGGGGACAGGGCATATCTCTTGAGGACATGTGTCCAGCCAGGACCTTCTTCTTCCAATTTTTACCTCTTCCCATTAAATTCACCGATAAAAAGCCCTCCGAATCCAGTCACCCCTCGGAACTTTCCTTTTGAACGTTGCTGCATTTGGAGCCAAGCCTTCCACACACAAGCTTCAGTTAACTCTTCACAGCTAAGCCATGACATATGTTATGGATGTGAAGATCCAGGCAGAGAGAGACCACTTGCCATCTGGGCTCTTCCTTGTGAGTTCTGAAGACCATACGACTGCCTTCCCTTGCCTGTGGAGGTTTCTAAATTCTCTCAATTTGGATTCCCCTAGAATCAGACAGAGGCAGGGTAGGATACTGGAGAAATGAATTATGATGCAGGTTACCATGTTGGTACCAAGGTTTGGTCCTACTGTGTGTAGTGAGAGCCAAGGTTTGGTCCTACTGTGTGCAACAAGAGAGCTCTGTTATAAAGCCTTCATGAGTTCCAGAAGCCTCATATTTGTTCTATGTGAGAACTCTATGATTTCCTCATTTTATAGATGAGGATGCTTGGGTGGGGAGGAGAGGGAGATGGTGGTGGGGGGCAGAGACTGTCCAATGTTACATAGCTAAAGAGTGACAGAATCAGGAGCCCATAGGACTTTAGTAGACAGCAGGACTGGACTACCTTCTGAAGAAAAGGGGACTACTATTCATCTTCATAGCTAAGTGGATCTGGAGGCAGGGCTTCTGCAATTCTATGCTGGGTAAAAATGAGTACAGAACATTGCTTTTGCACATCAGTAATATTTGTGCACCCCCAGCCGTGGCCTGGTGATAGACCACTCTGAGATAGAATGTGGCATAACTTATATCCCCCTTTTAAAAAAACCAAACTTTTAATAGCAGACTATCAGATGAAATGGTATCATACAGATTTCTTAACATAGTAATGTCATGAATATGAAATGAAAGACACACAGGATTTTTTTTTTGGCATTTGTTCATATGTCCAACTGATTGCTCCCATCCCTGCTTATGAAAATTTGCAATGGAGAAAGCCTTTCTTTTTTCAATGAAAATCCCATTAGGGCTAGAGTACCATCAAACATGCCTAATTCGAAATCTGTACTTCACCATTCTGTTTGATGAGTACAGCTGACTCAGTCACAACAGAACACAGGGCAGCTGTCTCCTCCCCTGCGAATAAAATAATAAGAAAGATGACTCGATGGTTTAGCTGAACACCTGAGTTAGAGTTATCATCTTGTCTTTTTAAAAATAATCTAGCTGGGTGTGGTAGTGCTTGCCTTTAATCCCAGAACTGTAGAGGTAGTGATGAGGGCAGCAGCAGGGGTGGGGGTGAGGGGCAGGAAATTCTCTTAAGTTGGAGGCCACCCTGGTTTATATAGTGAGTTCCAGGTCAGCCAGGCCTATATTCTGAGATTCCATCTTAGCAGCAGCAGCAACAACAACAACCACCACCTATTTCATTTTCTGCCCATTTAATCCATATTGTCTAGGGCTTTCCAAATCTTTGTTGGCCATTAAAATAGCTTAATTGCTCCAAGGCAAATGCAAGGCCTTATAAATGAGACCTTGGTTTGCATAATTCTAGCAAGAAGACAATTTATTTCTACAGTGAGAATACACATTCCACTTAGAGCATTGCTGCAACGCTCTAAATAAATTTAAAATATACATGAAGGCTTTTTTCTTACTCTTAACTTTAGAAGAGTAGTGCAGTTAGTATCCTGAAGCACATTAGCTTCAGGTCAGCTCTCTGAAGGCAGCAATGGAATATGGTTTTAAGAAATGTACTAAAGTTGTCAGGCATAGTGGGGCACACCTTTAATCCCAGCACTCAGGAGGCAGAGGCAGGAAGAGCCCTGAGTTCAAGGTCCATATATCGAGTTTCAGGCTACCCAGAGCTACATAGTGAGAGCCTGTCTTCAAAACACAAACACACTGAACAAAATGCGTGAAAGCAGTTGGTTGGTAAAACAGGCTCACCCATCATTACAGGTTATCAATAAAGAAACACAAGGGAAAGGACCAAGCTTTGTGTGTCGGTGACATTCAGTAGAGAGGACTTTGCACACTGCAGTATCTGTTGGGCTCCGGGCCATAGCTCAGGTGCAGAGTGTTGACCTCACAGTGTGACCTGTAGGTGATGACTTAGCACTGCAGACAAACACCATACCATACTATACCAACCACACCATATACCATAGCACTTCATATACTATAGCATGCATAGTGCACTACCCTACACTATCCCATCCCATCCCACCTCACCCCACCCCACCCCGCCCCATACTACACCACACAAAATCATACTACACCAAAGTACACCATATTTTGCCATACCACCAGTTGTGTGTATGCATGGATGACTATGTAGGGATTAAGTTTTCTGAATGTACTCAGTGAAACTGTGATATTGAGATTCTTGGCCAAATGTTATTCTAGGTGTTTCTGTGTGGGCATTTTTCTCATTTTTTAACTTAAAAATTATTAGCATATATGTTTTATAAAGAAATAAATTTTATTATGCCATTACAGTTTCTAATTTAAATATAATGACCCCCCCAAGCCCTCTCAGAATAGGCAGATTTAAGACGAGGTTAGCCTGATCCGTAGACTAGTAGACCATATGCCTTCTGTAATGTGGCTGAGTCTCGTTCCCTCAGTCTAGGCCTTCCTAGAAGAAGGACTGACTTGAAAAAGAAGGGGTTTCTGTCTGCAGCTTACCTTCTGACTCAAGCTGAAGGTTAATTCTTTGGATCTCTAGCCTATAGGTCAATGTTGTGGATTTTGGTCACACACACACACACACACACACACACACACACACACATGAGCCCCTATTGGATCTATTTCTTTGGAGTCTTAGGGACCGGTGATAACAGCCGTCAACTAAAAATGATGGCTCTATTATATTAAAGCTATGAAGACAAAACATGCTGTCTTCAAATTTTGTATTAAGTTCAGCACCAACTTGCTAATTACTACCGAATAATTTCTGAAACAGTCTGCCGTGTGCCAAGGTATTTTCTTCATCACACTCCTTCCCTGACTCCCCTTGCTTCCCAAACCTCCGTGGGGCTTTCACTGACTCTCTTTAAAGACACTGGCATCCACTCCTGGTGAGACTTTGGCTGGAGGCTGGGCATCACGTGATGGTCCATACATATGTGTAATCCCAGCACTTGGGAAGCTGAGGTAGGAGTATTGCGAGTTTGAAAACAGCTTGGGCCATTATCTTTTTTTTTCTTTTTTCTTTTTCTTTTTTTTTATTGATATATTTTTATTTACATTTCAAATGATTTCCCCTTTTCTGGGTCCCCACTCCCCGCAAGTCCCATAAGCCCTCTTCCCTCCCCCTGTTCCTCCATCTACCCCTTCCCGCTTCCCTGTTCTGGAATTCCCCTATACTGTTGCACTGAGTCTTTCTAGAATCATGGGCCACTCCTCCATTCTTTTTGGACATCATTTAATATGTGGATTATGTCTTGGGTATTCAAAGTTTCTAGGCTAATATCCACTTATCAGTGAGTGCATACCATGATTGATCTTTTGAGACTGAGTTACCTCACTTAGTATGATGTTCTCCAGCTCCATCCATTTGTCTAAGAATTTCATGAATTCATTGTTTCTAATGGCTGAATAGTACTCCATTGTGTAAATATACCACATTTTTGTATCCATTCCTCTGTTGAAGGACACCTGGGTTCTTTCCAGCTTCTGGCTACTACAAATAGGGCTGCTATGAACATAGTCCTTGCAAGCATGTGTCCTTATTGCACGCTGAAGAATCCTCTGAGTATATGCCCAGGAGTGGTATAGCAGGGTCCTCAGGAAGTGTCATGCCCAGTTTTCTGAGGAACCGCCAGACTGATTTCCAAAGTGGTTGCACCATCTTGCAATCCCACCAGCAGTGGAGGAGTGTTCCTCTTTCTCCACATCCTCGCCAACACCTGCTGTCTCCTGAGTTTTTGACCTTAGCCATTCTGACTGGTGTGAGGTGAAATCTCAGGGTTGTTTTGATTTGCATTTCCCTAATGATTAATGATGTTGAACATTTCTTAAGGTGTTTCTCAGCCCTCCGAAGTTCTTCATGTGAAAATTCTTTGTTTAGCTCCGTAGCCCACTTTTTAATGGGGTTATGAAAGGCAGTCTGTGGCCTGGTTGAGTAAGGCTTACTCCGGAGACCCAATAGAATATTCTATAAGAGACGTAACCAGAGAACCATGCTCACGGATACTCAGGCTCCTGACACCGACTCCATACTCCTGACTCCTCAACACCATAATCTGTGGCCATCAGTCACATGTAGGGCCAGGTCCTTCGTGTTCTGCCTGGACTCCACCCCTACAGTCACCTGGCTACAGTCAGGTTTTCCCCACCCCACAGTTACCTGGCAACAGCCAGGTAACCCAGCCCACTACAAAGCAGATGGCAGGCCCCTCCTAGCTCTCCTGCTTTTTCTCTCTTGTCCCCCTGTTCTCCCCTCTTTCCCTATTCTCCCCTCTTTCCACATGCTCATGGCCAGCTCTCAGCCCTCTATCTTTTCTTTCTCTCTTTACTTCTCTATCTCTTTTTCTTTTCCTACTTCTCTATAATAAAGCTTTGAAGCCATGGACTGTCTCTTATCAAAACCCACCCGTGTAGAAACAATGGAACAGGGCTCGGCATCTCCAGCAGCCAGAAAGGGCCAAATACTCTTCCGCCCAGCCAGGCTTCCTCTACAGGTACACGGGGCCTGTGCCAGAATGGCCCTTCATTCTGGGCAAGGACCTCCTCACTGGCTGGGCAGCCTCCCTCAGCAGGTACTTGGGTGCAGGCCATTCTTATGTGGATATGCAACTCATTTTTCCTACATTATCTAAAAAACGGGAACAAGGCTAGGATGCCCTTAGGTTCTGGGAATTCCTATGCTGGGTTTTTTTGGGTTTGTTTTGAGAGATGCTAGTGACCATCAGCAGTTTGGGTGACCCTGGGCTTCCCTGTCAAAAGCTGTTTTAAATACTCAATTAGCTTTAGAGAAGCATGTCGAGACCTTTGTGAAGTGTAGCCCAATAGTTTTATTATAATCTTAATAATGCCAGCATGAATTATTTTGGTAGTTGTTCCCTTGGAATTCTGGCTATCTAGATGGCATTGTACAGTGTCCTGGCTGGTTTTGTGTGTCAACTTGACATAGGCTGGAGTTATCACAGAGAAAAGAGCTTCAGTTAAGGAAATGCCTCCATGAGATCCAGCTGTAAAACAGTTTCTCAATTAGTGATCAAGGTGGGGAGGGCTCCTTGTGGGTGGTGCCATCTCTGGGCTGGTGGTCTTGGGCTCTATAAGAAAGCAGGCTGAGACTAAGCAGTGGTGGAGCACACCTTTAATCCCAGCACTTGGGATGCAGAGGCAGGCAGATTTCTGAGTTAGAGGCCACCCTGGTCTACAGAGTGAGTTCCAAGACAGCTAGGGCTAGGACTATACAATGAAACCCTGTCTCAACAAAACAAAAACAAACAACAAATATAAAAGAAAGCAAACTGAGCAAGGCAGGGGAAGCAAGCCAGAAAGAAACAGCCCTCCATGACCTCTGCATCAGCTCCTGCTTCCTGACCTGCTTGAGTTCTAGTCCTGACCTCCTTTGGTGATGAACAGCAATGTGGAAGTGTAAGCTGAATAAACCCTTTCCTCCCTAACTTGCTTCTTGGTCATGATGTTTGTGCAGGAATAGAAACCCTGACTAAGACAATAAAGAAAGATGATTTAATGGATGAAGGCACCTCCTGTCAAGCCCAAAGATCTGAGTTCAATTCTCAGGGCCCCATGATGGAAGGAGAGTGCTAACTTTTGCAAGATGGCCTCTGAGCTCCATATGGGGCGCCATGGTAATCATGCAGACACATACTCGTACCACACACATGAACACAATACAAATTTTAAAAGGAAATAAGAGGAAGACAGGGGATCTCATATCCATTTTACAGCCATCCCAGATCATGGAATAGGGGGACTTAGGATAATGAAAAAGAAGGCACAGAACCCAAGATCCTGAGGACAGAACTGCCTGCCAAGATCAGCCCTGATAACTCCAGGATCCTGGAGGGCGGCAACCATTTCTCTGTCCCTCTCTTCACTGGCCATGATCCTTGTGAGTCCTTGGCCAACCGTTCAGTCTACACTCTTCACAGTGTCTATTATTCTGGACTTTAAAAGCAAAATCTAGAAAAGAACAATAGTAATAAACTTTGCCATACATCTAACAAATAAAAAGACACCTTTAGGGGATTTTGGTGCAGCCCAGCAGCACTAGGTGAGTGGTCCAGTGTCCCACTGGCTGCACAATTAATAAATATATTAATGAAAGGGATTGGATGAAGAATTCCTTTTCTGTTTACACTAATATAGTTTCTGATACCTGGTCAGCTGTCTCATGGGGTGGAGCCTTGCTGTTGAGAGTCATACTCATTATTTTAATTATTTGCCCAGGTCCAAGCATCTTTCCAGTGTTCTTGAAGTTAAGGGAGTATTGATCAGTTTTCTGGCTTTATAGATCTTCATTCAGCAAAGGTGCTCTTGAAGGCGACATGCAGTTCTCTCAGGGAGAAACATCTGTCCCATAAAAATTTCAAGAGCTGCAGTAACAACCATCCGTTTTCATTATTTGAAGCGCCGTCCTCCCTGGCCATCCGTGAGGACAAGCTCCCAGAGTCCTTTGTGGCAGCTTATTTTTAAAGACTTCTCCCTTTCTGAAGCAAATCTTCCAGAAGCAGATAGACAGGCCCCGTCCCCCAAGTGTTCACTGTTTTACACTGGAGACCTTTGCTGCCCTGAAGATAAGGATTGGGGATTAAATGGTTTCTAACCAGTTGGTATAGAGGTCGGTTTCTTTCATAGGTGTCCCCCAAAGACTTTATAGTCAGTCATAGGTAACATGCTCAGAATGAACATGGCCGTTCCTATGTTAATGTCCCAGAGACAGAGCAAGAGAAATAACTGTTACATACAGGCTCAAAAAAGAATGGTGGATTTAGTGCTTTTGGCAGTACCAAAGGCTGGATTGGAAAAACTACATGTTTTCACTGACAAAAGGCAGACCTTAGAAAAATGAAGCGAAGTTTGATAGCTCAACTCCTCTTTCTCTTTTTGTTTAGTAATCGTTCAATAAAGAAAAATGATACACTTTAAAGGAAAAGAGATAACTCAAACAAGATGACTTTTACTTTGGGTTGCAAATGTGGCATCTCGGGATCAATCTCGCAGGGTGGTTAAGAGGCCATAGATGTCCTGCTTGCAGGCAAAGGCAAGAGTTGTAGCTATCTTCCAGTCAAAGATTTGGTGTATGTGTGTGTCATGTGTGTGTCATGTGTGTGTGTCATGTATGTTTCATGTGTGTGCCATGACATGCCTGTAGAAGTCAGAGGGAGACCTCAGGTGCTGTGCTTGCCTTCCACATTTGTTTAGACAGGATCTCTTGTCCTCTGCTGCATGTGCTGGGCCAGCGAGCTCAAGGCAGGGCGTTCCCTGTCTTTGCCTCCTTCTCTTTGTAGGATGGTCTTACAGATGTGTGCTGAGATCAGAGATGAATGCTGGCTTTGCTTGGGTCTGAGGATCTGAACTCAGTTCCCCAGACTTGAGCATCAAGCACTGTATCTGCTGAGCTGCCTTTCCTGCATGATGTTGTCTTTTGTGGAACGGAGTCTTCACGGAGGCCATTTTCATTTTCATGAGGAAATCTCATTTCGGTCTCTAAGTTTGTTCCATCAGGATTCAGGAAAGATGCACGAAACCTTGTTTCATCCTTTAGGCCTGGTAGCAAGCCTCTGGACTCCACTAGAGATAGGGAGTGGAGCTCTGAGACCATCTAGAGTTTGTGAGGTTCAAAGCATAACCAACTTCTAGAACTCCTTTGAGAAAACACAGTGCTGGAGCGAGAGCTCAGCAGTTAGGAGTACTTGCTGTCTTCCAGAATATACAAGCTCAGTTCCCAGCATCCATGGCAAATGCCCAGAGTCACCTGTAACTCGTTTCAGGGCATTCAGCACCCCTTCCTGCCTTCTTTGGGTATACACACATGTGGCACTGGAACACACACATGCACACATGTACACATACATAAAATGAAAACGAACACACACACACATACACGAAGTGAAAATGAGCTTAAGATTGAATATGGACTTAAAGTTTGAGATTGAAAACAATAAAAGTTACAGTGTAAGGCCTACATGTCACAAGTGGGTAGCCATGAAAGGGTTAAAGTGCCGCCACCTGTGATGACACAGATGGACTTGGAGGATGTTGTTATTTCAAGTGAAGTAAACCAGGCACAGAAAGAACAATACCAACCTGACCTCATTCTCATAAGAAAGTTTTAAGACGATGCATCTTGTGGAAATGGAAGGGGTGGGGGGGCCCTGAGCAGCAGAGACTGGGAAAGTAAGGAGGGTGGAGAGAGGTTGGTCAGTGAACCCCCTCCTCCTGGACAGGGAGGATGAGGGTCTTAAAGCCCATATCCACAGTGCCACACCCACTCCAACAAGGCCACACCTCCAAATAGTGCCACTCCCTGGGCCAAGCATATACAAACTAACGTGAATTCTGGGAATCTGGCCCTTATGCTCACCCTTTACCCATGTCTACTCAAGGGATCCCCCAGACTTTGATACCTTAAAAATAGTTTTTATCTTATTGAGAATGTTCCCTTACCCTTCTTACTTTTGAGGTCTTCATTTCTCTTGATACTTTATTTGGCATGTGGAGGTATATATGGGCATGTCTGAACACACAAGTGCTTGCTACAACATACATGTGGCAGTCAGAGGACTGCTTGAGGAAGTTGATTCTCTCGCCAGCCATATAGGCTCTGATGACTGGACTCAGGTCGTCAAGCTTGGTTATAAATGGCCCTGCCCACTGAGCCATCTCACCAGCCCAATGATGTAGTCTCCACAAGGATTTATTGTTTTAGTTTTACTTTCTGTTTATAAGATAGAAAGATAATTCAGAAGTGTTTTTTTTTTTTCTTTCCTGGAATGATTGACATTTTTTATTTTATAGGGAAAGTTATCGTATGTCTTTTCTCTTTCAGCTTGTGCTGTTTCTTGAGCCAGGGCCTTTGGCCTGGACTGACTTCATACTCATGGTGTAGCTGAGGATGGCCTTGAACTTCTTGTTCCTTCTGCCTGCACCTTCCAAGCTCCAGAAGTTGTAGGCTTATGCGGTACTGGAATGGAACCCAGACCTGCCTGCATATCAGCATTGGCTGAACCACATCCCCAGGCCAAGAAAGCTTCTTGTGGTCTTCTAATCCTTTGCTGGGAATTCTGTTTACATTTTAACATTGGTTAGCATTCAATGAGAAAAAGTGGGTAGCCCATTTCCCTTGTGTACTGGCAGCGAGGCTGAAAGGCTTTGTCCTCAGAGAGTGAAGCGCTCTGAATGTCCGAGATGACAGCACCTGGCCCTTGAGGTCCTTGTCCTTTGTAAGGTTTGCATTATCTTCATCAGAGTCAGAGCTTCCTGTCAAGTCAGGAAGATGACTCACCCTTTCCCTGAAAGGTGTGCAGCCGAGTCCTCTCTACTCATTAATGATCACACAAGCCGAGAGTGTGGCCATTAGTAATCAGCATTTGTCATCTCTTTTAATGATTATCACTTTGTGTGTCATTGAAGATTTTTGGTACATTTCTTTTTGTGACGCCAGAACAATTTCTATGTTAGTTATCATTTTTTATCTCCTTCATCATGTTCTATTATTTTTGACCCGATCTTCCTGTTATTTGATCATTTGAAGGAGTAAAAAAAAAAAAAAAAAAAAAAACGAGTGTACTCTTTGTATACATCCAAATCAGAACCCTAGACTCTTTCCATTTACTTTTTGAAAAGGCATTTTTATAAATTATAGTTAAAATGATGTGTTTAAACTTACCCGGTTATTAAAAGAAGGAGGAAAAGAAGGAGTAAGAGGAGGAAGAAGAGGAGGAAGAGGAAGAGAAATAGAAGGAAGAGAAGGAAGAGGAGGAGGAAGAGGAGGAGGAGGAAGGAGAGGAGGAGGAAGAGGAGGAGAAGAAAGAGGAGAAAGAAGAGGCAGAAGAGGAAGAGGAGGAAGAAGAGGAGGAAGAGGAGAAGGAAGAGGGGGAAGAAGAGGAAGAGAAAGAGGAGGAAGAGGAGGAGGAAGAGAAAGAGGAGGAGGAGGAAGAGGAAGAGAAAGTGGATTTCAAATTATACACACGTTTCTCTCTTGGACAAGGGAGAGCCTCTGTTTGACTATAGCCGGATTAGCTCAGACTCCTCTTGCGAGTTTATACATCAATGACTGGAAGTTATTTTTGCAGATGAGTTTCAGGCTTAACACCTTTTAAACCTCAGGCCTTGAAGTGAGTCCAGACTCTTCTCCCGACCTTTATGTTTCTGAATGAGTCAGCACAGCAGGAAGCGGGGACTGTCCCCACCCAGGAAGCGGGGACTGTCCCCACCCAGGAAGTGGGGACTGTCCCCACCCAACCCCCCCGGAAGGTGAGCAGCATCTTCACTGTACATGGAAGAGACTGGAAAATATGTCTCTACACCTCACCCCCCCCCCCCAAATCAAGACATCCCCAATCCAACGTCCCTTTTATCAGACATCAGAAAGGTCCCCAGCCATCCTAATGCCACCAGACCCAAAAGAGGAAACAATGATGAAAGAGACTGTGTGTGGTGTCTTTGTGTTCTGAGTGCTTGTTCCCAGCTGGTGGTGCCCTTTTGGGAGGTCCTGGGACTGTGGTGAGCCAAACTGGTGGAAATATGTCACCAGGTGCAGGGCTTTTGAAGGTCTTAGCCTGGCTTTGGCATGCTCTGCTTCCTGATCTACTACCTGCTGCCACCCACTTCTGCCACCATGGGCAGAGCTGCTCTGTCAGTCCTTCCTGTTAGGCAGGGCTGGCACTTTTGACACCATATCTCCTCCCTTTAGATATTTCTGCCAGGTATTTTGTTAAAGTGACTTAATTGTAACTAATATGGTGTCTTAGATTTTTGGTTATAAATTCACTGGCTTTGAAATTATGTATGGCAACACCTTGAGGACACTCCTTCTCCCTCCCCCACAGCTTGGCAAGAGGGAGGTGTAAGTGAGGGGCTGTAAAGTTTAAAGCTTTTCTTCAGCCACATGGTTTTCTTTCTGGGGTGTGAACCTGAAATTTGTTTTCTAAGTGAAAATTTTAATTGGAATATTTTCGTGTATGAATGCGTTGGTGTGCCTGTCCTCTCTCTGTGCTCCTGTGCTGTGTGTGTGTGTGTGTGTGTGTGTGTGTGTAGCTCAGAGGTCAGCCTAGGCGATGCTCCTCAGGAACCATCGCCCTTGTGTTTTGAGATGGAACGGCTCACTGGAACGGAGGGCTCTCGAGCTGGGCTGGGCTGTCTGGCGGCGAGGCATCTCTTTGCCTCTAACTCCTCAGCACTAGGATTACAATTTCATGCCACCACACCCAGCTCGCGGTTGGAGGCTCCTGACTGAATTTGGGCCCTCCTGCTTGCCAGTCAATCTGACCAAGCTGTCACCCCACCCCCCGGGGTCGAATATTTTCTAACCCACTGTTTCTCTTTCTGTTTTTAAATCCTTTGGCTCCCCCTTCGCCCTGTGTGTGTCGCGAAGGGTCATGTCTGTAGAGTCCTGCATACCTTTGCTTTGGACATCTTTCTGTTACTGTAATCAGTGCTTGAGATCAATCAACTTATAGAGGTGACAAGTTTATCTTGACTTCGTAGATTGGAGGCTTCCGGTCACCACTGATTGAAGCAGCGGGGATGGGCACACAATAGCCCACGGTATCACGGGGCCGGAGGGTGTGGTGGCACAAGCCTGCTCACCTAGGGAAGTGGAGAGAGAAAGAGAACAGGGAATCCCAGTGTCACTCATGGACTGTCCTCCAGTGACCTGAAACTTGCCGTTAGTTCCTACCTCTTGACGGTTTCCCCATCTCCCATTAGTGCCAAGATGAGCATCAAGATCTTAACCTATAGGGGATAGTCCAGACCCAACCTACACTGCAGTCTTTTAGTGCAATTAAAATATATATAATATATTATATATATATATCTGATATATATAATATATAATATATTATATATATATATATCTGAGTGTTTTGTCTGTACGTGTGTCTGTGTCCAGGTGGGATGCCTGGTGTCCACAGAGGTCAGATCCTCTGAAACTGGAATTACACATGGTCGTGAGGCATTCTGTGGATTCTGGGAATCGAACCCAGGACCTCTGGGAGAACAGCCAGTGCTTTTCACTATTGTTGAGCCATCTCTCTACCCCACTCTTAATGTAACTTTAACTCTGAGAGTAAAGCCAAATGTTTTCCCCATACCCTTTGTTCTTGGACTGGAAAATGGTTGGCTTGTTGGGTTCGATCTTTCAGAGCTCTGCCGTAAGAACTTAAATCCTTATATACCGTCACATGACACTGTCTTAGCTGATTTTTATGCTTGGTTTATTGTTTTAAGTTTCTATATTTTATTTTATGAGTGTTTGCCTGCGTGTATGTCTGGCATCCCGAGGGGCCAGAAGATCAGGTCCTCTGGAACTGGAGTTACAGGTAGCTGTGAGCTACCATATGGGTGCTGGGAACTCTACTCAGGTCCTTTAGAAGAACAAGACAGTGTTCTTGGTCATCAACTCCTTAGCCTTTTGTGCAAACCTGTGTTGTGTGAATTTCCTAGTTTTAGCTTTAAGCTGGGTGGGTGCCCTCCTTCCTTGGATGTGGTGAAATTCCTCTTCACATAATTTCCTTGTGTCTCTTCGTCAAGGGAATTGATGCTTAAAGACCTTTGAATAGATGATTCGTAGCCATGGCAAGCAGCATAGGCAGAGGAGTGCGATTCTTCTCCTCTGAGGAACTGTCAGTTCAAAAATGAGAATTCTCTCTGTCCAGGAATTCCAGCGTGGTTCAGACGCGAGAAGCCAAGTGAACACTTGTATTTTCTCTTCCTTATTACTCTAATCTCTTTCTGTAGGTTAAACGGGTCTAGAATAACAGACATCTGTGTTTGTAATGCAATAAAGTGTAATGAGTGTGGGCCCCTTTTTCTAATTTACCTCAGCTGGATATGCAAATGAAACAATTAAACTTATAACCCGTAACTCTATGGGGAACTGATGGGTGACCAGAGTGCAGAGTGTTTACTGTAGCTAATGGGAAAGTTGTTAGACAGCAGGAAATGTAATGTGTGCTATTTGCAGATGCGCTAAAGAGCTAGTTAGCGGTGCAAATGAGGACTTGGTTATTTAGGAATAACCTGCAAATTGGCAAAATGAGTCCCAACAGCACGATTTAAATTAAAAAAAAGAATCAATCATTTGTTTTACAGTGTTTGAATTTGCTATCTAAGGCTTGTGATGTGTATTTAGAGATCCAGTTGTGTAAGTGGGAAGTTAGTAGTCTCAACATGAGCCAACACATTTGTTCAATTATCTCCCTCCCTCCCTCCCTCCTTCCCTCCCTCCCTCCCTCCCCTCTCCTTCCCCTTTCCCCTCTCTCCCTCAGCTCTTCTTTCTCTCCCCGGGGACCAAACTCTGAACTTGTGTATTCTAGGTACGCCACCACTAAGCTACACGCCTAGCTCTTGGTTTTTATTTATTTATTTTTGAGATAGGGTCTCAATTGGTAGCCCAAGCTGACTTCAGATTATTATGATCTCTTGGGGATATGAATTGGCTCAGCAATTAAGAGCACTGGATGCTCTTGTCAAGGACCCCGATTCCATCTTCAGCATCCACGTGGCAGCTCACAACCAGCCACCCTCCAGTGCTAGAATATCAGACGCCCTGTTTTGGCCTATGCAGGTACCAAGCACACATGCGGTGCACAGATGCACATGCAGTTAAAGCACCCATAAAAAGATGGGGGGAAAACACAAAAAGATGATGAACTTCCTGCATCAGTTTCTCAAGATCTGGGATTATAGGCAAGGTCTATCTTGCCTAGGTAGTCAGTCTCTCTCTCTCTCTCTCTCTCTCTCTCTCTCTCTCTCTCTCCTCCCTCCCTCCCTCCCTCCCTCCCTCCCTTCCTTCCTTCCTTTCCTCCTCTTCCCCCATCTTCTTGGAACTTAAATAATTTTACACTGATTAATTAGTTAATCTGTAAGATTCTTGTTAGGAACTTAAGGGTCAGGATATATTTATGGACATAGATACTTGTTCATATTTTACACTGAAGACATCCAGAAGAAATCTTAGGTATTTGGTCTCAGTCAATACTGACACAAAACAGTAGGTTATTTTTCTTGCAGAGAGAAAGAGAGAGAGAGAGAGAGAGAGAGAGAGAGAGAGAGAGAGAGAGAGAGAGAAAGAGAGAGAGAGAGAGAGAGAAAGAGAGAGAGAGAGATTGAGTTTGGCGATTGACCCCAAACCTTGCAAGTGTTTTGCTCCTGAGCCATATCTTGTCCTGAAGTCAGTTTTAAATTTTCTTTAAAATTCTTTTCATGGTACATATTCATTGTACATGGAACTTTGTTCTATAAAGACATTTTCAGCTGGGCGGTGGTGGCGCACGCCTGTAATCCCAGCACTCTGGGAGGCAGAGACAGGTGGATTTCTGAGTTCAAGGCCAGCCTGATCTATAGAGTGAGTTCCAGGACAGCCAGGGCTACACAGAGAAACCCTGTCTCGGAAAAACCAAATCCAAAAAAAAAAAAAAAAAAAAAAAAAGACATTTTCATACATCATCATATATCTAGGGTGTTCCCTGCTTATGTCACATATACATATATACATACATGATTTTTTGTATCTATAGTAAACACCAGGAGCCACATATGAGAGAAAACACAGTATTTTTCTCCCTGAGATTGGCTTGTTTGATTAACGTGACGTCTTAGTTAGGTTCCTATTGCTGTAATAAAATACCACACCCAAAAGCCACTTGGGGAGAAAAGGGTTTATTTCAGCTTACAGCTCTCGTGTCATGCTTTACCACTGAGGGAAGTCAGCACAGAAACTCAAGGCAGGGACTTGAGGCAGGGACTGATGCTGAAGCCATGGGGGAGCACTGTTCACTGGCTTGCTGAGTCTGCTTTCTTACGGCACCCAAGAGCGCCTGCCCAGGGTGGCACTACTCCCCCCTCCCCTGAACTGGGTCCTCCTACATCGATCATTAATCCAGAAGCTGGCCCACAGACTTGCCTACAAGGTCAGTCTTGTGGATGCGTTTTGTCTACTGAAGTTCCTCCTTCTCAGATGACAGTCACGTTTTATGCCCATTTGTAGCTAGGGAGAATGGTTTGAAATTTTCTATTCTGTAACTTACATACCTCTGCACATCCTATAGCCTGTGGGGTTACCCTACTGCTTTAGACTCATGCGATACACCCTCAAGTATTCAAGTCACCAGGATAAAATTCAAGTCACCAGGATCCAATAGCGCGAAACGCAAATACACCACATCCAGGAGTCAGACCGAAGTCCCTCTCCTGACACCTTCTAAACGAGAGGCACAGAAACCACACCTGTAATGAGATGCAAGCACAGCTTTCATGGTGCTGAGTGACTTGCTGTCAGCAGCTCCGAGATTGTAGAAGCCAGCAGATGTATACATTTTCTACTCCACAACCACCTTTGTTCTTGGAAGATGAGACGTTTGTGACGTTCATTCTGAAAAGTTCTTCCTCACCGAAGGCTGAGATCCAGCTGGCCCACTGCTGCACAGCAATTCTCCACCCAGTGTACAGAGGAGATTTCCGTGCTGTCTCTAATATGTTGTGGAAGCTCAGATTTTCTCTGTACAGTGCCCCACCCCACCTCCATAAGCACTGGATACAAGAGTAGAAAATGCTATATGCTTTCCATATGAATTTCCTATGTTATTTCAAAATTATTTCTAAACAGTGATCTGAAAAGTCTGAATAGCACCGACTGCTACTCTATTCACCGACTTGAGCTCTATTCTGCACTGGTCCATCTGTAAGCACCGCTATGCTGTTCTGGGAAGACACGGAGAAGAGGCACAGGTTTCATCATTAAACTTTATCACCGGGCTGGAGAGATGACTCAGCGGTTAAGAGCCCTGACTGTTCTCCCAAAGGTCCTGAGTTCAATTCCCGGCAAACACATGATGGCTCACTACCATCTGTAGTGGGATCTGATGCCCTCTTCTGGCATTGCTGAAGGCAGCTATAGTAAACTCATAGACAAACAAACAAATTTTTAAAAAAACAACTTTTTCAGTCTTCCCTTAAGTAAAGGTCATGGCCCCTCTGGGACCACTTCATCGTGTCCTTCTCTTCCTCCTCCTTTTCCAAATATTTACTTAATTTTGTATTTTCTCTGTGTAAGAATTTTTCATATATTTATACATGCATGCATGTGTACACACACACACACACACACACACACACAGCCCCTTCATGCAGGGGCCACAGAGGCCAGAAGAGAGTGTCAGACCCTCTAAAGCTCTGGTTGCAGATGAGTGTGAACCACCATGTGGAAATGAACCTAGGTCCTGTTCAAAAGTAGACAATCAATGCTTAACCACTGAGCCATCTTTCTAGCCCTGCACTAAGAGTTTCCTAAACAACATCCTCAAATCTATAAGGATGTACCCTAGAGTAAAGAGGAGATACAGTACGGGCAACATGCCCAGGTACTAGGATGAATTAGGATTTGCTGGAGCCTTTGTCCTATCTGAGGAATAACCAGTTGATTTAGTATTCCAGAATTGTCAGTGGAATGTACACTTTTTTCAAAAAAAGAGTTTATCTCTTATTTTTAATTATGTGTGTGTATTGTGTGTATTGTGTGTATTGTGTCTCCTTATTGGTATGTGCACATTAGTGCAGGTACCTGTGTAGGCCAATGGTATCATGTCCCCTGGAGCTGGAGTTGCAGATAGTTGTACGATGCCTGATATGGGTCTTAAATACTGAATTCAGATCTCCTGAATGAGCAAAGAGAGTTTTTAACCTATTTTTTTTAACCTTTTCAGCCCCCAATACTAGGGCTATTATTTAGTGCTCTAATGCTATGAAGAGATACCATGACCATGGAGACTCTTATAAAAAAGGGCTTGCGTACAGTTTCAGAGGTTTAGCTCACTCTCATCATGGTGGGAAGCATGGCAGCATGCAGGCAGACATGACATTGGAGAAGTAGCTGAGAGTTCTACATCCAGATATACAGGCAGAAGGAAGAGACATTTTCCCTGGCGTGGACTATTGAAGCGTCAGAGCCCATCCTCAGGAACATATTTCCTCCAACAAGACCACACCTACTCCAACAAGGCCACACCTACTCCAACAAGGCCACACCTACTCCAGAAGGCCACACCCAGTCTAATAAGGTCACACTCAGTCTAACAAGACCACATCCACTCCAACAAGGCCACACCTCCTAATTCTTCTCTAGTAGTGCCACTATCTGATGACTAAACATTTAAATATATGAGCTTGGAGGTGGGGGGGGGGGATATTCTTATTTAAATCACCACAGTGAGGATCAGGACATTTGTTTAATTTCAAAATTACTTCCAACCAGTAATGAAGGTAGAAATAGTTATTTTAGATCGAGAAAAACAAAACACAAAATGAAACAAACAAACAAACAAAAACCTGACAAAACAAAACCTAGCAGAAACCACTTTGGCTGAGTGACGCAGGGAATTCTTGCTAGCAGTGAGTGGCACACAGCTCTAGCAATAGGCTTGGCCTCCTGATAGGTTGTCATTAGTGTACAGCAGTGTAGCAGTAGAGTTCCTGCCTGAAGTGCACAAGCCAGATCTCATCTCTGTAAAGTCTCAAACCCAAACTAAGAGATGGTTTATACAAAATAATCATCCTGTTCTCAAAAACATCAGGAGAAACAAAGGCTGAGTCACAGGTGGAAGGGGCTGGCAGGTGTAGCGCCCAGCTGTGATATGGAGACCAGATACACCCAATACCAAATGCTGCTACATAACAAAAGTGCACATGACTGGAAAAATATGGACATTTCTTAGTAGACAGTAATACTATACTGGTAATGAACTCCACCCTTTATGATGTTGTGTAGTTCTATCAGAAAGCACTGACTTCTTAGGAAATGTACTCTGAGCCATTAAAGAGGGGAAAGGGTCAAGATGTCTGCAATTTACTCTCTCACAGTTCAGAAAGAAATTACAGAGGGTTGGCAGGATGGTGCAGCAGGGAAAGGTCTTTGCCTCACATATCCAATTGCTTGGGAGAACTGCCTTACAGAAGTAGTTCTCTGACATCCTCACATGTACCGTGGCATGCATGCATCTGTACGCATGCACCCATATCATGCACCTGTCCATATACACACAGGAATAAGGAAGAAGTTCAAAAATGTTATGCATAAAAATCTATACCTTTTTCTGGATATCCCCTTTTGTGGTTTTATGTCACTGTTAAACCTGTTAGTGTGTTAGCCGCTGCAGAAAGGCATAGCCACACAGAGAGTGCCACCGGATGCTGCTCAGCCGGGGGCAGGTGTTTTTATATTGTGCCCCATTGATTCTAGGATCATATTTTATCATCTGGGAAATCAAGATGAATCTTAAAATCAGTGATATGTACCATAGTTTGATTTTAACATTATTTTTTTTGGATGCTGCATAAACATGTGATGTGTCTCGGATTTGATAAGATCTGGTAGCTACTGGTCCTGTAGGTTCTAGATCGATTTAAAAGAGGACTGGGCACTGGCAGATTATATATTGTTCATAACATTTTTCCCCAGGAGCAACAGGGGATGTAACTATTTGATCTTCTCTGTGTCCACCCCAGCTCCCAAATAATTACATAGAGGCTTGGTTATTTATGAATTAATGACTAGTCCATAAGCTAGGCTTGATCCCCAACTAGCTCATAATTTAACAAACCTGTTTACACTCTTCTGTGTCTGGCACATGACTGGTTACTTTTCCAGAGTTCCATGTGTCTGACTTCCTCCAAATCCGGGCGGCTAGTCTTCCTGTGCCCGACCCCTTTCCAGAATTCCCATCTCTCCCTCTCCTCTCCCTCTCCCTCTCCCTCTCTCCCTCTCTCCCTCTCTCCCTCTCTCCCTCTCTCCCTCTCTCCCTCTCTCCCTCTCTCCCTCTCTCCCTCTCTCCCTCTCTCCCTCTCTCCCTCTCTCCCTCTCTCCCTCTCCTCTCCCTCTCTCCCTCTCTCCCTCTCTCCCTCTCTCTCTCTCTCTCTCTCTCTCTCTCTCTCTCTCTGCTGGATGCATGCCTCCTAATACTGCCTCAGTTTATTGGCCCTCAGATTTTTTTATTGACTTTTGCATAGTGCATAAGAATTGTTCCCACATCCCCCCCCCCTCTTTAATCCAATAAAAGGCTCCTTCTCTAACACCAGTAAACTAAATACAATAAAAACAATTGTGAAAACCACCAGGTAAGAATTACATTCACAATGTCCCGTCCATTTGTTTTTGGCAGCCTTAAAGTATTCTACTATCTATTTTATCTTGGTGAGTCCAAAGTTCTGAACCTAAATCATTTCCTATCATAATGCATTTTTATCAACCTAAAACTATCTCTTAGACCTTATATTATATTCTTAAATCTTAAACAACTTGATTACTTATCCTCTGCACCGTGATTGGTTATGAGTTGCTGTATCAAGAGCATCTACTGAAGAAAGATACTTCTCCAATGAGAGTGGGGCGGGGAATGACACTAAAGGTAAATATTTAGAAAGCAGTTTGCTACTATGTCTGTTGAGCGGAATAGGTAGATCTTTCTGGTAAAACCTGGCCCCATTTAAAGTTCCAGAAGGCATGAGTTCTGAGGTATTCGCAGGCCACACCCCAACCCAACGTAGTCATGAGACAATGTTCCACTCTGAATAGAGGCCATGGAGTGGCTGGACAAGCCAGGTGAGGGTTTTGGATGACACCTGGGACAGGTAGAAGATGGCAGGGAAGAGCAATTAGGAGAACCGTGCATACGCTCCGATGGCTGAACCCTTAAGAAGGCTCAATATCTACTGCTAAGTGGATTTCAACTCTTCATCCTGGTTCACTGGGAACTGTGTTGTTTATAAGTAAAGAGAATCCGAAGTCCACGTGCACTGTTAAGCTGGTTTTTATTGAAACACACCTGGTGAGTGGGTGCGGGGTGGGATTTCATGTATTTCTGCTTTGGGGTTTGTTTGTGTTTTTTTTTTCCCCAAATCTGAATGAAATACAAGTAACCTCAGAATATATGTAACAAAAATTTGGCTGGAGGCAGTTTCTTAAATACAGATGGAGTGGTTGGAGAGAGTGAATTTATATCATTGATGTCTTGACTTGAATGCTAATTCGAGATGTAAATGTCACAGTTTGCAAGCTTCAGGAGTCACAGCGATTACTCCACAAGCACAATATTTGAATTATTGTAACAGGTTTTTTTTTTCATTATGGAAGAGTAGAGATGATCCTTCAGTGAGCCCCCCTGTGCTAACAGCAATATCGTTAGTTCCAGATGTAATCTCAGCACATTGTGTTTGTTGTATTAAGTATGCCATTTTATAATTAGACATTAGTTATGAAATAACACAGATCTCCCACGAATCCGTAGAAATATATGCAAATAAAATGATGGCTCACTTTTTAAAACACAACCCGTGATATGCAGCATTTGAGAATAACCATTTTAAAACTGTACCCGGGTGAAGACAAATATTATTTTGCTAGAGATTATTATGCTAATGAGAGCATGCCTGAATTGCTTTCTGAAAGGAGTGAAATCATAATTATTTTAAAAGTTCATTAAAATTAGGCTTAAATTATTTCCCTAAAAAGTAGGGCGTTTGAGGGGCTGGAAAGATGGCCCTGTGGGTAAGCATGCGTCCTCTACAAGAATGAGGAACTGAGGTCCAGTCCACAGCTTTTGCATGGAGAGCTGGGCATGGCTACCTGGCTGTGTGGGCGAGTAACCCAACATTAGAGAGGAGAGACAGGTGTATCCTGAGAGCAGGCTGGCCAGACAGCCTAGCTGAGTGGTGGGAACTTCTGTTTTATTGAGAAATCTGGTCTCATAGTCATAAGGCAAGAGAGCACTGACTTCCAAATGCATCTACCAGCTACTCATAAAGAAGCATACATACCTGCACACTCATGTGCATATACACATACACGTATATACTATTTACACATGCCCATACCCCAACACCCAATATACACACAGGGATTTATCTAAAACAGAATTTCTCAGGGTCTGTCCATTCCCCAACCCCCAAATCAACACTATCACCCCAGGGATAGGTCTTAGCAATGCGGACTTATATCTGGCTCCCATCTCTAAAATTGTTTGAGGGTAGGGGGAAGCCTAGCGAGGTCTGAGGATTGGACTCTTGTAAGAGATTTCCTAGCATTTGCAAAGCCCCAAGTGTCCTGGGTGTGTAGGGTGCAGGCAAATTCTCTAGTCCTATTTCATACCTAATCAGAAACTCTGACAGGGTGGGTCACCCTTGCCTTACAGTCTCTGGTGGTTCTGACACACTGACCCTAGAGCATCACTGGTCTGAAGGAAGGCGTCTCCTTGTAGATCAAGACTGAGAAAGTTGTGCTCATTTGTGTCTTAGTGGATGGTGCCGCCATGAGTCCGGGTTTGTTCTGCTCGCTGAGGCTAATTAGGATTTGAATCTATTTAGAATGAATAAGGACAGCCTTCCCAACCCTGCCAAGTTTAATGTCCAAATGATCATTTCTGTGCTTCAAACGAAAGTAGCAAATTTGTCTTTGCCTTTCTCGACTGAAACTAACTCAAGTTAACCAGGAGAGTTTCCTTTAATTGGATCATCAATTTATTCAGTTCTATCAAATGCTGATGGATGAAACACACCAGAACTAACCTGAATGTCGATGGACTATTTCATTTCTCTTTCTCAACCAGCGAAGAGGATGGGGCCTTGGGGGAGGAAGCCATTGATGGTTACTGTAGTCCTCATGGGTATCCATCATGTGCGTCTATAGATAGATCCGTGCATGCATGGATGTGTGTGCACCAGTGTGTGTATGTGCTTATGTGTGTGTGTGTGTGTGTGTGTGTGTGTGTAGACCAGGAGTAAATGTTGAGTATCTTCTCTTTCCTTGATCTCCATCTTTAAAAAAAAAAAAAAGAGTTACTTTATGCTGGGTGGTGGTGGCACACATCTGTAATCCCAGCACTCTTGGAGGCAGAGGCAGGCGGATTTCTGAGTTCAAGGCCAGCCTGGTCTACAGAGTGAGTTCCAGGACAGTCAAGGCTATACAGAGAAACCCTGTCTCAGAAAAAAACAGAAAAAAAAACCCAAAACCAAAACAAAACAAAAAAAGAGTTACTTTATTTTTCATCTCTGTATATTTATGCATATACATCTGTGTCCGTTGTTCTCCACAGAACCTGGATGATTAGGTTCTGTGGGTTTCCGGTCTGGCTGGAAACAGACAAAGTGTTACAGCTCTCAGAAGGGAAGACACACATGGCATGTAGCTGGATCCCAGGTCTTCCCTGCTCCCATGGCAGCGCCAATGTCAGCAGCAGGGGCATCGATAGTGGGCAGGGGCATGGTGCAGCCTGCCAGACAGATCCAAGGTCCAGCAGTTAATGCTTTGGGAGAGAAAACACTTCCCCAAAGTGTTACAGCTCAGTAAAACAGCCACTCTCAAATGATTCTTGATGAAATAACTTGTGCATTTTATTCCATGTAGTTAGGGACTCTATAAACACTGAGGAGTGGGGTGGGATCCAGGGGTGGATGCTTCCCATTGCTCAATGTGAGATGTTAGTGATGCTCTATTTGCATGGGGAAGGACTTCAGGTGTTTTTCTTACCTGACTGTGTCATGGACCTTTCAGTGGGGTGTGGTGATTCGATGTTTCAGAGCAGGTAGAGTCATGCAGGGAGTTGGCCAAGTCCTACTGTTCTCAGTTCACCGGGTTTAGACTCACTCAGTCTTACCAGTTCTTCTGTCTAGTGGCATGGTCCACCTGCCCCACACATGTCCCTGTGTAGGTAGATGCAGGTTCCTGTGGGTGCTCACAGGAGCCACGTTGAATTCCTTGGAGCTGGAGTTAGAGGTGGTTGGGAACTGCCTAACGGAGGTGTCAGGAACCAGATTCTAGTCTTCTGTAAGAGCAACGAATAACTGCTGATCTAGCTCTCCAGCCCTCTACCTTTATTTTTAGAGACAGAGTCTCTTGAGGAACATGAAGTTCATTGGTTTAGCGAGGTTGACTGCCTACCTAGCTCAGCGACCTGCTGTCCCCAACTCTGCTGATTTTTTTATGTGCCTCCTGAGTCTGAACTCAGGTCCTCATGGTGGTGAGGAAGGAACTTTATAGACTGAGCCATCTCTCAACTGATCTTTTAGGTTTTTTTTCAAGCTAGAGAGAAACTTTTTATGTATAGGGGAATGTAAGGAGAACAAATTGTAGAGTTTTTTCCAAGAAATCAATATTCTAAGATAGTGTTACCTTCCAGTCTGCCAAGGAAGACTTTTGAAAGGTAAGTCTGAGCATTTCTTCCACCTTTGTAGGGCAGAAAACTCTTAAATTAAATGCTGGACTGCTTAGAAGGATGAATAATATAGAAATTCACAGCTATACACCATGATAAAAAAAATCATTGCCTGTGCTGAAAAATCCCTCATGTGAATTGTGGTGGCAGATATTTGCGTCTCTTTGAACCTTGTGACGAGTGTTGAGTGTTAATATTAGGAAACTGGGTTTGACATTTAGGCAGTTGTCAGGGTATTTAATTTATTTTTAACTAGATGGCCTCTTGAGGTTCATGCTCCCGATCTGTGTCAGCACGACATATCTAAGATTCTTGCTCATTCTCCAAGATGGCCAGGCATTAGCTTGTAGAGGTGGTAGTTTCTACACAATGGGGTAAATTTGGTCATTCTGGTCTTTGCACACTGGATGTTCCTGGGCAGCTGTTACAAGCCTGGGAAGGCGAATTGCTGGGAGATAGATGTGGTGAAATATGGGGGTGATTTCTTTTGCATACTGACCTCATATGCATACATTACTGGAGCTCTTGGCCTTATGTTTAGAATTACATGTTCACAAAAACTGCATGGTGAGCTTCCAGGAGGATTCTCAAGGTGTAATGGACATAGTGTTCACAGCTGGACAGACAATGGTCTGGATTTGGGATCAGAAATTCTGATGTAGACTTCGTCCCCTACTCTCTGCCTCTTCAAGGTGGCTGCTTCTATCTTCTGAGCTGTAAGAATGTTTCCTTCCAGCTCTTCTCTGTGTATTGCACGAACTGGCTTCTGCTCCTAGAGACAGCAAGCATTCCGTCTTCTGTAGTATGACTTCATCATAGGAAAATGAAATGGTTGGTATTTGTGTCCTATTGGCCATAATTTCGTTTGCTTCCTTCTAGATGATAATTACATTTTTGTTGCTATTTATTTTTTCTGAGAGCATTTGTCACTAACATCCTTTCTCTAGGATTCATTCAGAAGTGTTATGGCCAGGTGTATCAGGTAAGCCCGCAGCTTAGCTCAGTCCGGAAGCTCCAGGACAGCCTTGCGCACAGTCGTAGGGACTGCTCTCATCTTAAGGCCTCATGGTATGGCGAGGCCTTGTATCTTGGGGCTTGGGGAGATGGTCCTGTGGGTAAAGTGTCTAAGCTTGATCCCCAGCACACCATTAAAAGGCTAGGAAGTGGGGGGAAGGGTAGAGAGAGAGAGAGAGAGAGACAGAGAGTAGGATTCAGGACTCACTAGACAGCCAGACTAGACAATGGATGAGCTCCAGTTTCAGTGAGAGATCTTGTCTCAAAAAATAAGGTGGAAGATGATAGAGAAGACACCTGGGACAGTCTATGCAACTGATACAGCAGCAGAAGAAAGAATAAGAGAAGAGACCATAAGTTTCCCTGAGCCCTAGTATTACTCATTGTAGGCTTTTCCCCCCAGTCTTCCTCTTCCCCACCCACTCTCCTTCCCTTCCTTCCTTAGTCCCCCCATCTCTTCCCCTTTTATTTTCTTCCCTTATTTCCTCTCTCATCCCTTCTTCATACATTCTTCCTACCCCCTCTCTCTTTCTTTTTTTAAAGATTTATTTATATGAGTACACTGTAGCTGTTTCTAGACACACCAGAAGAGGGCATCAGACCCAATTATAGATGATTGTGAGCCACCATGTGGTTGCTGGGAATTGAACTCGGGACCTTTGGAAGAGCAGTCAGTGTCCTTAACCACTAAGCCATCTCTCCAGCCCCCTTCCTTTCTCTTCATTGAGACATAGTTTGCAAACCATATAATCCACTCATTTACATACATTATCGGATGATTTTTTTTTTTTTTTTTTTTTTTTTTTTTTTTTTACTTATAGCTAGCTGATTCACTTCAGTCAGCAGGAAACATTGTCCTTAACCCTGAAAGAAACCCTGTTTCTGCCAGGTCTGGCTCTTTTCTACCCCTAGCCACAAGAAACCATGTGTCTACTTTCTTTCTCTAAGGATTACCCTGCATTGCATATAAATGCAATTATAAAACACATGGTCTTTTGTGGTTGGTTTCTTTCATTTTGTATATTTTCAAAGTTCATACACACTGTAGCTTATTTCAAGTTGTGGTTCCTTTTAGTTGATGAATAGTGTTCCTTTGACCAGACTGAATTCTGCTTATTTGTTCATTCAGGAACGGGCATTTGAACTCTTTCCATATTTTCAGAGCTCTGAATACTGCTGCTGTGAAGATTTTTGTACAAGTTTTGTGGGCACATATTTTCATTTTTCTTGAGCATATACATAGGGATATTTTGGGGTCATATGGTAATGTCTTACATAGACTCTGCATTTGGACTTCCTTAGCCTAAACTCCAACCCATCCTTCAGCCCAGTTTCTTCATTTATAAAGTAGATTGTCAGTGGACGAAATGAGACTATATGAAAGGTGTTCATATACTTCTTGATGCGTAGATGTGTTTGTAACTATGAGCGGTTAGAAGGGTTAAGAAACACCTATAAAACTCCTCATAGGTCAGCACAGTGCTTCTTGTTTCTGACCCTATCGTCCCATACATTTTTTTTTTATAAGAGTAAAATAGAAAATGTCAGTTCTATGAAATGGGCTTTCAGGAGTAGACTTTAGGCTAAGGACTATAGTTACTTGTGTTTACTGTGTGCTTTAATTTTTTAATCTAATGGTTCTGGCTCTATCAAGGTCACCACACATAGATCTAGCACTACCGTCTTGTATGATTTCTGCTGGCAAGTCAGTCAACAGTATTAATTGAATGATAAAAGTTATTAGGAGCTACATGGAAGTAGTGGGACTCCACAGGCTGAAAGGTGAGCCTTCCCCTCTGCCATGGACACACCTCATTTTTCATCTCCAGACACACCAAGAGCCCTGTTTACAATAGTTGGAAAAAGTTGAGGCCATGGATGCATTTGGGTTCATGATCCCTACCCTGGATGCCATCAAACATGAATGCTTAGCCGTACCTGCATGCCCACTGTATCTCATGGTCTAAGTCATCATCATCGTCTATTTGGATAAACAGCCACAGAGATAGAAAGTCACACACATCTCAGGCCAGTTGAGAAATGCTGTGGCACCATGAAAAGAAGGTAGGATTCTACAGCTCTGGGTCGGGCTGTGGCAGCATGGAAGAGGAGCTAAAAGGGGTGGGTGCAGCCGTGTCCCCTGGACTTGAGGCTAGGACCATGAGTATCTGTCATGGTTCCTCTGCGTGGTGAGAACTTTCAGTACTGTGTCTATTTTTCTGCCTGCGATTTCTCTCAGATGAGGATTGAGCTTTCTTTCTCAGGAGTGGCCCTCCATTGCCGAGAGATAGGGTTCAGTGCATGTGCTTCCCAACTTTCCATTCCTTGAAGAAATACCTCTGCTCTGTGCCGTGACTCAATGAGTCCCAGAGGGACAACTGTGCACACCATCTCTAGCACTAGCTCCTTTTCAGCTCACCATTTTGAGTCCTTCTCTTTCCCTGTCCCATCCTTCTTGTCCACCAATTATACCACTTGAGATCACACCCCACGTCTTTGGTGGCTCAGGGGAACCTTTCCGGGGAACCCAAGCTAGAGCGATGCCTGCCTAGTTTCTTTCCACACATCATCTCCAATGTCATCATCTCCAATGTCATGTTTTCCCTTGGGAACAGAGCATACTGAGGATCAGTGACATTCACCATAGAAACAGAGCAATTGGCTGAGTATTGTCAGGAAATCCAGAAATGTCTGGAACAATCCTGAGTGGACAGACTTATTCCTTGTGTCTCTGGAATCTTTTGAAACCCTGTTTATCTATTTTGCTGGGTATCTGGCCATATGAAAAAATAAAAACAAAACAAAACAAAAAACCAAACCGAGCCAAACAGAACTCGAACAAAACAGAACCCAAACCAAAGACAATCCCACAAAACCTCAAACAAGGAAAAAGCAGTGGCGAAGCAGAGAGATCATTCTCCTGGAACTAGCTGCTATTAAGCACTGAGCAATCCGCCAGCCGCCTGGGGAGATGGCTCTGTCCTTACATTATACTCAAGCCCAGTAGGTACTTAATCTATTTTGGATGTATTATGCTGGAGGATCTTACACTCTAATTAAGGAGGCAAGACATATGCTTCTTGGGTAAGTAATTCTTAAAGGTGTTATTTAATTAAGGATAATAATTAACAGAATCAGTAATAAATGCTTGGTGTTATTCCTCTAAGGCCTGGAGCCTGGAGAGACAAGAGAAAAATTGCAGGACTGGTTAAAGAGGATTCAGTCCTTCCTGGTTGTACAGATGCTAAAGCCCAGAACATTCCATACTAAGCCACTGGTTAGCTGAACAGTCAAATGCATCAGCGTATATTTTTGTTTGTTTGTTTTTAGATTTGTTTTTTTTTTTAGACAGGGTTTCTCTGTATAGCCTTGGCCGTCCTGGAACTCACTCTGTAGATCAGGCTGGCCTCGAACTCGGAAATCCACTTGCCTCTGCCTCCCAGAGTGCTGGGATTACAGGCGTGGGCCACCATCTCCCGGCCATCAGTGTATTTTTTTTAAGCAAAATTATTTATATATATATGTGAGTTTTGTCTACATGTATGTCTGTGCTCCATGTGTGTGTCTGGTGTCTGTGGAAACTAGAAGAGGAGTTGGATCCCTGGGACTGGAATTACAGATGGTTATGAGCTACCATGTTAGTGCTGGGAATTGAACCCAGGTCTTTTGGAAGAGCAGCCAGGGCTCTTAACCTCTGAGTCATCTCTCCAGCCTTAACTCAGTGCCTTTTTAAAGATGGTATTTCATGCTGTTAGAGAAGTAATGTCAGTTAAAGGGTGGGTTTATCCTCTCCTGGTTACCAGAACTAGCTTTCTGTTTCCAGTGTGGTTTTTATTTGTTTTAGAAGCCATTTTGTATTCTTGCTCTTGAGTTGGGATTCCTCTGCTAGTTGAACAGCTGTCGGTGTCTTGACATCTTGTCTTCCTGTTGACTAATTTATTTGTAAAAGTAGTTTTTATTCACCTGATGTGATTACTGTCTGAGAGGCTTACTGCATCCACCTGCTGACCTAGGTCTAGTCATGGAAATTTCAAGCCTCTCTGTACAATCTTATCTAGGTCTAGAATTATTTCATCCTCTGAGACTTACTGCTGAATAAGCTCACCCTTTCTAGCTTTTTCCAAACTCTAACTGGCTGGTTAACTCAGCTGTTCTGCTCAAAACTTCTCACCACTGCTGACTGATTCAAACTGGCTTCTCTCAGCCTCTGACTGAAGTGCTCTGCTTGACCTCACACCACCTTTGGCAATGTGTTCTAATCCCCTGCCTTGTTCTGCATTCACCTGTGTCTAGCTTGTTCTCTCTGCAACCTGTCTCTGTAGCACCACCCTCTCCCCTTTTCTCTCTTGGTGCTGCTCTCTCTAAAATAGCCTCTCTTTTCTCTCTGTTCTCATGAGAGGTGGGCAAGACAGTCTCAGGGTATGGTGATCAGCATTCTCCAGCCTTGATCCACCTTCTAAAGTTACCAGAACCTTCCTGAATAGCTGTGCTAGCTTGAGTCTTGGCTTTATGGGAGATAGATAATTTCTATGTGTAACAACACACTGACACTAATGTAAGAAGTCTTCCTTTCTAAACTCTCACTGCACTAGCATGGTGAGCCTGTTTGTCTTGAAATAATCAGGCATGTTCAGGGCAAAGAGAGAAAGGAATTGGAGTTGTAGAGGGGCTCTGAACTTTGGGGTGTTACTGCCCTGCATTGAGGCCACTTGTAAAGGATTGGTTTGCTTCATGCCAATTTCAGATCTAATCACTGACTGCCATTAATGTGGAACTCCCAGGGCAGTTTTGTGCAGTTTTCTTCCTGCTGTGTAGAGTCCAGGCTTTTGCTGTTGACATCAGTAGGGGAGAGTTCTCAGATTGTCTGTGCCAAGGGGAGCATTTGAGAAGCTTGGCTCTCCTGATGTCTAAGCCTGCCCAGGGCTCCTGAGATACTGAATGTGGGTCCTGAATTTTTCACACACCCTAAGCTGGGCTACTGCAGTGTGCTGCAGTCCAACATGTAGAACCTGAGAGCTTTGTGAGGGGGAAGCAGCTCTCATCTGGTTCTCATCATAAAGCGTGGTTGGATAGCAGGTCTTTCAGGCTGGTTCTCCTCCTAGAGTGAGGGCAGGGGAGGGAAGGATGATGTCACTGCACTTTAGCTTTTCCTTTTATTGTTTTGCCAATGAGTTGGCATCAGGAGGAGAAAAGTTAAGGCCACAAGAGGTTCCCCCATGGCCTTTACAGGTAAGGGACATTGTAATAGGTCGAGAGGAGGCAGGTGGCAGTTAATAGCATACATGTGACCCCAAAATAGAAGGAGGACAATTGGGAAGGATAAGGGAACCAACAAGAGAAGGAAAGAGGTACAGAGAATGAGAATATAGTATGTATACAAATGCCACCATAAACTCATTACTTAAGTTCCTGTATGCGTGTATGCTGATTTTAAAAATTACTTTAAAAACCCTAACCTTGGGGCTGAAGAGATTGGCTTAGCTGTTAAGAACATTTGCTGCTGTAGAAGAGGACCTGGGTTTGATACCCAGCACTCACATGCTGGAATGCAACTCTTTTAACCCCAGTTCCAGGGGACCCAACACTGCTGGCACCAGGTACACGTATGGTATACAGACATATAAGCAGGCAGCATGGTATACAGACATATAAGCAGGCAAAATGGCCATAAAATAAAGATAGACATTAAAAATTAAAACAAAACTTAACATGTAAAAATCTAACCCTGATTATCAGACTACAGAAAGCTTGGTTGCTGTGGTGATTTGTATATGCTTGGCCCAGGAAATAGCATTATTTGGAGGTGTGGCCTTGTTGGAGGAAGTGTGTCACTGTGGGGGTGGTCTTTGAGAGACCTTCTTTCTAGATGCCTGGAAGTCAGTCTTTCACTAGCAGCCTTTAGATGAAAATATAGAACTCACCGGGCAGTGGTGGCTCACGCCTTTAATCCCAGCACTCGGGAGGCAGAGGCAGGCGGATTTCTGAGTTCGAGGCCAGCCTGGTCTACAGAGTGAGTTCCAGGACAGTCAGGGCTACACAGAGAAACCCTGTCTCAAAAAAAAAAAAAAAATGTAGCACTCTTAGCTCCTCCTGTGCTATGCCTGCCTGGATGCTGCCATGCTTCTGCCTTGATAATGGACTGAACCTCAGAACCTGTAAGCCAGCCCCAATTAAATGTCATCCTTATACGGGTTGCTTTGGTCATGGTGCGTGTTCACAGCAATGGAAACCCTAACTAAGACAGTTGCCCTGATAAAAGATTGTGGGGTTCAACCTGAAGGGCAAGCTTGTTTTTGACACAATGCGTTCAGGGCTTCAGGAAGATAATCCTTCACAGTTTGGAGGCAAATTAGTGGGTGAGAGCATTGGAGTGTTTGTTGGGTAAGTAGGGTTGTGATAAGCCGAGAAATGAGAGCATCCAATTGCAGGTAGGATGATTAAGAAGGAAGGGACGGAGGGATGGATAATCAGCTGGCTGGAATGAAGGAAGGGAAAGGGAAAGGGAAAGGGAAAGGGAAAGGGAAAGGGAAAGGGAAAGGGAAAGGGAAAGGGAAAGGGAAAGGGAAAGGGAAAGGGAGGAAGGAAGGAAGGAAGGAAAGACTGAAAACAGGAAGGCTGTGGCCTTACTGTCTCCTCCACTGGAGACACAGAGTGAGTAAATGTTATCAGTCCCTGTTGTTATAAGGTTGGTGTTTACCTTCCAGGAAGGAAGACAAGTGGCAAAACAACAAAAATATAACTGAAGAAATGTCAGATAGTGTGATGTGATCGTAAGGTGATAGACATTGGTGCACATGGCTAGGAAAGGAGGCCAGTTCTGCTATATTTTGAGTGGTCAGAAAGTGTCTTTCTAGGAGGTGACGTTCAGGATGTCAGACACTTCTTCTCCATCGCATCCCATCATGTATGATCTCCTCTATATGAGTGCATGCCCATCAGAATCCTTCACCGTAGACCAGTGCATACCACGAGATGCATCCACTTGGGTCTATCTCATTCATCTTTTCTAACTCTAGCATCCAGCAATATTCTTGCCACAAGGCAGCCACTCAGTGAATGGTCATTGTTTTATGTCCTTGTGAATGCTAGGCTTCTGTTCTACCACTGAGTGCTGACCCTGGGAAATGTATGACCCAGCCGACCAAGCACAGTGGGAAAGGGTATGGCCTTGGAAACGCTGGGGTCATTGGGGTCTCCTCCGTTGCTCTACACCTCATTCTCGTGGGACAGGGTCTCACTGCACCTGGAGCTGGCCATTACTCAGCCAAACCCTAGTAACTTTCTTAACTACAACCCTCCCTGGACAGGATTGCAGGTGCTGGTAAAGACACCTGACTCATTAACCTGGATGCTGGGGATTTGAACTTGGATCCTCATGCTTGTTCATGTCTACCAAGCCATCGTTCTAGCTGCATAAAGGCCTTGTAATGCTCATTAATGCTAATGGGTTAAACAGATATTTTAGATATATTGGATCACATATACAGAATGCTGAAATTAATTTCATGGTTTGAGTTGTTGAAGGGGGCTTAAAAAGAGAGAGAGAGGGGTTTAGGGAGTATGGCACTGCGTGTGGGGAAAAGGGGTGCCTGAGGGACCACATGCACACAGACATGGTATAGAATAGAGTTTATTCAGGGCAGAGAATGGGAGTTAGAGAGAGTGAGAGAGTGAGAGTAGAGAGTAGAGAAGTGGAGGAGTGGAGGCCGGCCATGACCACGTGGAGAGAGGGGGAGGGGAGGAGAGCCCAAGGGGCAGAGAGGTGAGAGTGCCGAGAGAGAGAGAGAGAGAGAGAGAGAGAGAGAGAGAGAGAGAGAGAGCGAGCAAGTAACCCCTTTTATAGTAGGCTAGGTCTATGGGGCGGGGCATACCTGGCAAGTGTGGGGTGGAGCTTAGACAGAATACCAGTAGTTGTGGTACTACTAGGAATTATAAATGAAACTTGACTTCACCTTGCCTTCCTGTGGCCCACCATCACTGGACGCTACCATAATCTGCATGACTGAGCTTGCCACCACCAGTTAAGAAGGAAAAGCCTATCATTTTATTTCCTTCAGAACATAGTGACAGATGTGTGGGACACACCTGCCAGATGTGTGGGATATACCTTTTAGAATCAGGAAACATCTCCTGTCTAAAACATACTCGGAAAACTAGTTTTAATGTTTTATTTCCTTTTTACATTTTTTGATATTTTTTATTTTTATATTATATAATGGGTTTCGGTGTGATGTTTTATTTTTTTTATTTGTTATTTTTTTTTTGGTTTTTTTCTGAGACAGGGTTTCTCTGTGTAGCCCTGGCTGTCCTGGAACTCACTCTGTAGAACAGGCTGGCCTTGAACTCAGAAATCCTCCTGCCTCTGCCTCCCAATTACAGGCATGCACCACCACCGCCCGGCTTCGGTGTGATGTTTTTATTTTAAAGTCTATATTTACTTATTTTAAGGATTATATATTTTTATCATATGGAGATAAACATTTTTGCCTGTGTGTATGTATGTGCACCAAGTATCTGCTGTGCTCACAGAGAACAGTAAAAGGTGTCAGATCCCCTGGAAATGAAGTTATACACGATGTAAGCTTCCACGTGGGTGCTAGAAACTGGACCTGGGTCCTCTGCAAGAGTAGTAAGAACACTTAGCCATTAAGTGATCTCTCCAGCCTCTATTTATTTTTAAAATGTGTGTGTGTTTGTTTCTTTGTCTGCTGGTTTCTGTGTGTGCAGTATGTGTGCAGTGCCCCTGTAGGCCAGAAGAGGGCAACAGAGTCCCCTGGACTGGAGTTAGGTGTTGCAAGCTGCCCTGTGTGTCTGCCCAGAACCAGACTAAGACCTCTATGATAGCAAGCAGAACTGCTAACAAGTGAGCTCTCTCTCTTCAGGCTCTCACTAGGCGTTTTCATGGATATATCATTACACTTTGCTCATACTTGCCCCACCCCCCACTACTTTTATTTTACTTACTTAAATTTTGTAGGGATTTTGTGTGTAGGAGTGAATGTTATTTTTCTCCTACTTATTTTTGACAAATGTGTGTGTATGTGTGTGTGTGTGTGTGTCACACTGTGATCATATTCCTCCCTCCCATCGCCATCTCTTATCCTCCTACTTCGATGGTTCCCTTCTTCCCTGCATGCGCATGTGCGTGCGTGCGTGTGTGTGTGTGTGTGTGTGTGTGTGTGTGTGTGCATACATGCGCAGGTAGCCACAGCTGCTGTGTGTTCGTGACTGCAATGGCCATGTCCTATCCGGAAGTCAACTTTCCATAGCTCTCGTCCATATCTTTCAACAGTTACAATCTCCCCCGCCCCATTCTCCTCTGCAGTGTGCCCTGAACCTTGAGGACGGTGATGAGGATGTCTTGTCCACTGCAGAAAGAAGCCTCTCTGGAAAAGGCTGCTGGTGGCACTAGTCTACAAGTGAAAATAATTCAAGGAAGTTAAACGCCATGTCCTCTTAACAAAACATCAGCAATAGATTTCTAGGACCTCTGAGCTCCCTGGCCAGAGGTTTTTGCTCAGTTTAGAGCACTGGCCAACCTTTCCATCCCATGGATCTGGCTTCAGATCTGTCCAGGAAGTGGCTAGTTATCTGTCTCCCAGCAGCTATGCCTCTATTGCCCTAATAGGCAGAGCCTGAGCCTGCCTTACAGGTGGGTGTATTCTCTCTCATAGCATTTATCTTCCTTGTTCTTCTCTTCTCTCTTCTCTTCTCTTCTCTTCTCTTCTCTTCTCTTCTCTTCTCTTCTCTTCTCTTCTCTTCTCTTCTCCCTCCTCCTCTCCTCCTCCTCCTTCTTCTTTCTCTTCTTCCTCTTCCTCACCCCCTCCTCCTCGCCCTCCTCCTCCTCTTCTTTTTCTTCTTTTGAGACAATTAAGCCTTACACTTCTCTGGCCATATTTCCTCCAGCCCCTGTGTGCTAGGGTCACAGTCTGAGCTGCCACACCTGGTTTTTATGTGGTGCTAGGGATCAAACCTATTTCGTGCATGCTAGAAAAGGACTCTACCAACTGAGCTCTGTCTCTAGCCCTGCTTAAGTTTTAATTTAAGGAAGTTTTATTTATTGGGTGACGACTTAGAGTGGGGAGGATATCTCTGTAATATTTACCCCAGCCCCCTTTTCATTTCTCTTTTTTTCTCTATTCATAGATATTTCTTCCAGATGCTAATTGAGTGACTAAAGGTTTGTTTTTCTCAATGAGGGTGTCCTTCCAGTAACAGCCCGCTGAATGCTGGGCTCCTATAGGTCTTGTGCTTGCCTCACATGTAGCAGGAGCAACACGGGGAGACTTAAAGAGGAAAAGCAGATGTTGTGAGAAGCTCCTGTGTTTTTTCCTCCACATAACCTTTTTAAGACCCAGCCTGCTGTGCCCGAATGCTAAAATTCTTTCCCAGATTGCAAATTATGAATGTGCCTTAATCCATTGCCCCACAGTGGCTTTATTAGGTTAAACATCCTGGGCCTGCTTAAAGGCCTCTGGGATTATCACGTTTCCCCTTGAAAAATCCGGTAAAGACAGAATAAATGGTTAACAAAACACTGCAAATTCAGTTTGCAGGTGTTCAGAGGCGATGCAGCCCCTGATAGAATCCCTGTGTCTCTTTCACCTCGGCTGGCGAAATTCCTTTTAAGCAGGCCGAAGACTTTGTGGAAGAAGAAGGAAATGGGGCAGAAGTTGCCCTCCGCACTTCTTGATGCGCTGTTAATTGTCTTGTGCCTGCCACAGGAGCTATACCACGGAAATCTCAAAATTTTGTTTTGCTAAGTTTTATTTTCGACTGCACCCTGGGTGTGCCAATAAACGGCTTTTTATCTTCCCCGCCTCCCAGCATGCGGACTCCTAACGATTGATTCCCCTCCCTCTTGGCAAATCTAATTAAGTATTTGAAGTATTTCATCAGTGGGGGTAGGGTGGGGGAACGGTTACTACACATGCTTGGTGGGTGGTTCTCCCAGATTGTCTTAAAACCTCAGTTACATCCCAGCACTCTTAAAATGTCTTGTCTGCCAGAGCAATTTGAATTTTGCTGCCAGTGTCTGCTGGAAATAATAATTCAATAAAGACTAACTCATTTAAAAATGCTTCCTACTGGGCGCATCTTAGATAGCTTGGGAGGCAAGGTCAAACACACATGTGCAGCGATTGGAGGGTTGCTTTTTTTATAGTTTTCAAAAAGGTGTAGGACTACTGAGAGTTGGTGAGCGTTTACATATGTGTATGTATCTGTGTGCATGCACACACGCATGTGTGCTTTCTATAACTTTCCAAATGCAAATTGTCAGGTATAAAAAGACCCCCCCATCGATATTTAAACTGATAGTAATCGAAAGCCCTCAGATGCATACATCCACCTATGATCTGCTTGCTTCAGTCTTGCTTTCCACACGGAAGGTGGCTTTGTCTATCTTCTGTCATTGTTTCTCCTCTTGTTGCTGTGATAGATGGGTAATTATGGCCAAAGGAAATATGGCCATTCTGAAAGCCAGTGGACCTCCTGCCTAGACTGTGCTTTCTTCTCAAAAGAAACACACACATACATATATACTCACACACAGACATACTCACACATACACTCATTCACACAGACATGCATCTATACACACACATACACACACACACACACACACACACACACACAGAGGAACATACATTTACAGAGACTAACACACAAAGGCACACACATATTCACAGTCACACACACACAAACTCACGCACAGTCCCACACAGACACACTCTCACAGAGACACACTCATTCACACAGAATCCATCCACACACACACACACACACACACACACACACAGGAACATACACTTATATACACAGACACACAGAGACATAGATATTCACACACAAATGCACATACACTCATGCACACACTCAGACACACACAGGTACATGTACTTACATATACAGACTGACACACAGACACACACACACACACACACACACACCCTTCGGGAAGAATGAACCCCTCCTTGCAGGGTGCTGCCTTTTCTCTGAGGTTCACCCAACATACTCTTCTGTGCCACTCCTTTGCTGCTCTGAGAGTTCACTATTTGTCATGTGGAGGAATGTTAAATCTTTCCCGCTCTCTACCCCACAGAGAAATTTGTTTCATTTTTTAAAATCTCGGGGCTTCCTATGGTCCTCACAGATGTTCTCCTCTCCCATTTTTCACAGCTGCTTCTCTGAGGGGTGATGTTTTCTCTATGACTCATCACCCACATTGGTTTCCATTTGCCTGCTCAGCCCTTTCCTGCTCTCTCTCTCTCTCTCTCTCTCTCTCTCTCTCTCTCTCTCTCTCTCTCTCTCTCCCCCTTCCTGCTTGCTGTGTTCTCTCTCTCTCTTTCTCTCTCTCTCTCTCTCACACACACACACACACACACACACACACACCTTGTTTTTGTTTGCTTTGTTTTGTTGTTTGTTTTTGAGACAGGGTTTCTCTGTGTAGTCCTGGCTATCCTGGAACTCACTCTGTGGACCAGGCTGGCCTCGAACACACAGAGATCCCCCTGACTCTGCCTCCTAAGTGTTGGGATTAAAGGTGTGTGCACCACTGCTCAGCTTCCTGCTTTATTTCAACCCCCTCTCATCTTTTGCAAATTACCAGCAGAGTCAAATCTGCAATTTCTTTTTCTGTTTTTTACTCTCTGACTCTGTTTCCTCCTTCCCTCCCTCCCTCCGTTCCTTCCTCATTCTTTCTGTCATATTTGCAGTGTATTTTGTAATTTTCATGATATGAAATTCCCTTGCTCTATAAAATTAAGCTCAATGTCTAGAGAGGTTGTAACATCCTTCCTAAAACTGGAGAGGCTAGGAATGTAAAGCGGCCACTCCTCTAAACCTTACTACTGAAGGCAGGAAGGACCATCCCCATCTGAGAGATGGAAGGCTGTATTCTACCTAGAAAGAAAAAGACTGCTGGCTAACAGTGGATAATTCAGCATCTACAGAAAGACACTCATCTCTTAAACTTTTTTTATATATATAAAAAATATCTCAGACGGGAGTCAACCTTGATATGTGATTTTGTAGTTCAACTGAATAATCAAAGGCTTAAAAAATATATGTTTTCAGAGACTGGTTAGTTTTCCATTCTCTTTTAAGCTTAAAAATAAAAAAGCCAAGCTATTGATTGCTTTTTAATGATTGTGTGGCAGCTCCTGAAGGCTTTAAGTAAGGAATTTAAACCAAGAAAGGACTCTGAAGTTGGTTCTTTTTGGTCAGTGTGGAGGGAGGTTCATGCTCACACACAGGCGTATCAGTTGACATGTTTCGAGGGAGCTTTTCGGTCCCTTTGCCTTTTAGGCTAATGTAGGGAGGGCGGTTGACATGTTGACCTGAAGCTGTGTCAGGGAAACCGGTTCCCCGCATGCACATCTGCACTCACATCTGTTCCATGCAAACGTTGCCTTTCATTCCATAAAGAGTTACATATGGAATACATATGTCTTTCTGTTTCGGTACCAGAGGGGGAAGAAGAAGGAAGAAATAAAAAAAAAAAAGGAGAAGACTCACAAAGAAATCAATAAACACCTGTTATTCCCAGATCTGCGGTTATTTGGGATGAGATGTGCCTGCAGGCAAAGTTAAACCCAAGCCTGCTTCCACGCCTTCATAGATTTCTTGTAGCTGGTGTGAGGGCTTCTTAAAAATTATTTTATATTTATTTCGTTTTGTTTCATCTCATTTGATCCCAGGGTAAGCCCTTTACCTTCTGTTATTTTTCCGGCCCCAGATTTGCTCTCCGTGGTGTGTATTTTCTCTTTACACAGTACTTTGTACTCAGCACTGGGCATTTTTTTTTTTAAACAGCTCTAAGATGTAGTCTAGTGTTGCTCTTACCATGGTAGGTTTCCTATGTTAGATTGCACAGCCTCCCCACCCCACCCTGCTGCTGCTGTCACATTAAAAGTAAAACACAGAACCTTTGGGGGACCCATTGTTTGACAGTATATATAGTCCTTAAAACATACTGGGGTAGAGTGGCAGAAACAGGCTGAAACCTAGGCAGCAGTCGTTGATGCAGTGCTCTGCCTCATGAGGATTTCTAACTTAGCAGCATGTGTGAGCCTACATGTGTAGCTGTGCATGCCAACTTTGTCCCTTCCCAGTGAAAGTCAACTATAATCTGAAGCTGTTGTCACAAAGAACCGTGAGTCACGCCGGACACTTTTCCATCTGTGATGGGCAACGTGGTTCCTACAATGAGTTTCCACTCGTGTCCACTAGACTGTGGAAGCTAAGGGCACGCTACTGTGAGTTCCCCAAGGGCAGTCACCTGATAGTTCCCCTGCTTTTAGCCCAGACATGACACACACATGAAGACATTAGTAATTGATCTTGTTCGGGTTACTCACGAACAAGAGTTAACCTGCTGAATTAATTTTTTTTGTTGGATTTGGGACAGAGAAGTAAATAATGTAGCTCATATTTTAGCCAGAAGAGGGTGTTGGATCCTCTACAACTGGAGTTATAAATGGTCCTTAATTGCCATGTGGGTGCTGTGCTGGGAACTGAGCCTGGACCTTCTACAAGAGCAATAAGTGCCCTTAACCACTCTCCAGTCCCAGAACCATCCTCCTTTTATGGCTTCGTACTTGGGATACCAATCTGTCTTTCTTTTCTGAATATATTTCTAGGATACTACATGGATTATGTTATTGGTGCTTGTTGGATATTTTCTATTAAGCCTGTAAGTGACTCCAGGACAGAGTCCTTGTCTGACATACTTTTGTGTCTCTGGTGTCATCCAAGTTATGTCATTTCTATTAAATAGAACATTAAAGCATGAATATAGCACTCCCCACAGGGCTAAAGGTATGTTAGACCTGCAGCCCGGTTTTAGGGGTGACTCTGTAGAGGCAAACGGCAGCAATGAGGTACAAAAGAACTATGACCTAAGGTGAGGATTGGAACGTGGCGTGAAAGCATGAGGCTAATGGGAGTAGGTGACCCTCGTCCCTCTGCGTCCCCACTGTTACCACTAAGGTGTCTCTATGCAATTTTAGGATTTTTCCTCCACCCCAGTGGCTTGACATTTTGAGTAATCAGCATTATGAGAGAGCTTGATTTTGGAAGCTATAAGAATTTCAAGACTCTTGAGTCAGGGAGAAGGGTCATGGTTCCTCCTCTGCTTGGAAAACCCTACTCCTCTGCATCACTGACTTTAGTTTAGCTCTGGCCTGCAAATCAGTGGTTCCTGGAGCCAGTATGTACCGAGCAAGACGGTGTGAGGAGCAAGTGTGCACTGGGACAGTGTGAGCAGCAAGTGTGCACTGGGACAGTGTGAGCAGCAAGTGTGCACTTGGACAGTGTGAGCAGCAAGTGTGCACTGGGACAGTGTGAGCAGCAAGTGTGCACTGGGACAGTGTGAGCAGCAAGTGTACACTGGGACAGTGTGAGCAGCAAGTGTGCACTTGGACAGTGTGAGCAGCAAGTGTACACTGGGACAGTGTGAGCAGCAAGTGTGCACTTGGACAGTGTGAGCAGCAAATGTACACTGGGACAGTGTGAGGAGCAAGTGTGCACTGGGACAGTGTGAGCAGTAAGTGTGCACTGGGACAGTGTGAGGAGCAAGTGTGCACTGGGACAGTGTGAGCAGCAAGTGTGCACTGGGACAGTGTGAGGAGCAAGTGTGCACTGGGACAGTGTGAGCAGCAAGTGTGCACTGGGACAGTGTGAGGAGCAAGTGTACACTGGGACAGTGTGAGCAGCAAGTGTGCACTGGGACAGTGTGAGCAACAAGTGTGCACTGGGACAGTGTGAGTAGCAAGTGTGCACTGGGACAGTGTGAGGAGCAAGTGTACACTGGGACAGTGTGAGCAACAAGTGTGCACTTGGACAGTGTGAGGAGCAAGTGTGCACTGGGACAGTGTGAGGAGCAAGTGTACACTGGGACAGTGTGAGCAGCAAGTGTGCACTGGAACAGTGTGAGCAGCAAGTGTGCACTTGGACAGTGTGAGCAGCAAGTGTGCACTACGACAGTGTGATCAGCAAGTGTGCACTACGACAGTGTGAGCAGCAAGTGTACACTTGGACAGTGTGAGCAGCAAGTATGCACTGGGACAGTGTGAGCAACAAGTATGCACTGGGACACTATGAGCAACAAGTATGCATTGGGACAGTGTGAGCAGCAAGTGTGCACTGGGACAGTGTTAGCAACAAGTGTGCACTGGGACAGTGTGAGCAGCAAGTGTGCACTGGGACAGTGTGAGGAGGGGTTGGACCTTGGTGCTTCCATCTGCTCAGCCTAAAAAGGTTCATTCTGTGGCATCCCAAGTATTATGGTTGGCTCTCTGGTTTTGGCTTCACAGCTTTCATGACACTTGTGGAAAATTCTGTAGTGTGTGTGTGCATGCACACTTTGTGTGTGTGTATGTGTGTGCATGCACGCTTGTGTGTGTATGTGTGTGCATGCACGCTTGTGTGTGTATGTGTGTGCATGCACGCTTGTGTGTGTGTATGTGTGTGCATGCACGCTTGTGTGTGTGTATGTGTGTGCATGCACGCTTGTGTGTGTGTTGGTGTGTGCATGTGTGTGTGTGCACCTGAGCACCCACATGTACATATGTATGCATGTATGTTTATTTATTTATTTAGTGTTTTGTGGTGTTGGAAACTAAATCCAGGACTCTGTTCTACCAGAGTAGAAGTCCTGGTGGCTGCCCTGGTCATCCCCAACCCCAACAGAAGAAAGACAGTGTTGTAACAGGTTTGGTGGACAGGCACATAGGATGGGAGAAGGAACCAGAATCCAAGGGTACCACCAGGCAGTCATGATCAAGGTCGAGTGATCTTGAGCTTGAACAGATTGTCTAAATTCTGTACCATCCAGCCAGGGTCTCTGGAGCACTGGAAGCATATACCCAGGCCACAGTACCATCCACCTTGAGGCCTGTGGGAGAAGCTAGCAGTGCTAGGAAGGGTCCCTTCCATCAGGGTTCCAGCGACTGTTCCCTGAAGCTTCTTTATACAGATCCAGTCACCAGTCTGGAAGCGGTAAGGAGTCTCTGGCATCCCTGGAACATTTAAGGCAGACAGTTTGGGCCAAATCTCATGTTATGGGATACCTCCTGGGAGGGCCTAGTGGACAACAAAGGAGTTGGGGTACCAAAGAGGATCTCAAAAGGGGTCAGGTTAAAATGGCAGGGGCTGTTCTGGGCTCAGAACAGGGCCAAGGGGAGGGGTACCACCCAGCCTAAGCCAGTCTCCAAGGTCAATTTAGTTAAGGTCTCTTGTAAGGTTTTGTTTACTTTCTCTACCTGCCCCTAGCTCTGGGGACAGTATGCCCAATAATGCTTCCAATTAGTCCCCAATATCTCTGTCAATCCATGACTTACCTTAAGAGACAAAAGCAGGACCATTATCTGATCCAATTACCCTGGGCACTCCAAAATTGGGAAAATTTCTTCTAATATCTTCTTTAGTTATCATGGCAGCTGTTTCCTGATTGGTGGGGAAAGTCTCAACCAACCCAGAGAAAGTATCCACAACCACTAGAAGGAATTTGTAACCATATTATCCTGCCTTAACTTCTATAAAAATCTCTCAATATACTCTAGGCTGTTTTCCTCTAGGTCTTTTGCCTTTTTCACTCTTGGCTGCATAAGCATTCACTTGCTGGAGTATCTTATACATTTTACTATCTCTTTGGCCCAAAAACCTAAGTCTTATAAATATATACTTTAGGTCCCATAACTTCTTGGACAAGCTTTTTATCCCCTAAATGAGTCCATCTGTGCATTTGGCCTAGTTAGTCTTTTGCTTACTTTCTGGGGAGTATAGTTCTCTCTTCTTGTGTACGCCATTGTCTTTTCTTGGTAATAGTTTGTAGGGTAGCTAGCAATATGAGTCTTTTTTTCTTCAGCATATTCTCAGTGAGGCCATCGCTTAATTCAGTCCCATTCCCAAGTGGGTGTCTCTTGTAGGCCCAAGCCACTTCTGGAGGCTTCAGTTCTGCCCACTGAGTCTTTTCTCTTCTGACGTCCTGGGCATAATGAGAGAATAATACTCAGTTGCTGGCTTCATAGGGCATCTAAGAAGTCCATGATTTCCTGTTTGTTTCTTCTGATGTGAGCAGTCCTCTTGGCATATATCCCTGTGGACATGGACTGTGGCAATGGCATACCTGTTATCCCTGTGGATGTTAATTTTCTTGCTGGCTCCAAGTTCCAAGGTGTTGGTGAGGGCAATTAGCTCCACTTTCTGCATTGACGTGCCAGGGGGTAGAGGTTCTACCCAGATGACATTTGTGCTGTCCACCACAGCAACACCTTCTCCTCTCTGACCTTTATGGAAAAAACTGCTCCTGTTTGTAAAACAGGTAGCCTCTGCTTTTGGCAGGGGTCAGTCAGAGAGGTCTCTCCTTTTGGGCTAGTTAACTGTGGTTCATTGGGCAGGAAGTGTATCTTGGCCCCCATTTTGAAGAGTATGTCTTGCCCCCAACAGGGGGTAGGGACAGTCTGGGGTGACTCTAAATGAATGGGCTACCCATCCCATCCCTTGGTCCACTGTTCTTCATGTAGTCTATGAATACATTTCGGTACCAGTGGCTTCTTGGACCCAAGATCTTTTCTTAGAAATGGGGCTATTGGCTTGGAGGACTGAGTGTTGATCCCCTATGTCCATCAAGAATTGAGGGGGTTTCTCCTCCACTCTCAGAGTTACCCTGTATTCGGGGAGGGGGTCTGAACAGTGTCTCTCCTAATTGCTGTCTTCACCAGGGCTAACACCTTGGCCATTTGGGGGCACTTTTCCCAAGGCCTGAGAATTCCTGTTCCTGGCTTTCATTTGTTAGGGCACACTTGGGTCCAGTGGCCTCTCTCCTTGCAATATGCACACTGGTCCTTTTCTGTCTCTTCACTGCTTTTCCTAACTACTGTAGCCAGGACTCACTGTAGCTTCCTCCCCTTTGTTTTTCTTTTTCTCTTTTTTCTCCCCCTCTGTTCCCTCTCCTCCTCTGTCTCTATGTCTCAGCAAACTGCACTAAATCGCTCAATGGCTTTTTCTTTTTCTGTTCCTTCTCCTCCTCAGTCTCCCTTTCTCAGCAAACTGTACTAAATCTCTCAACAGCTTATTCTTTCTCTTTTGCCTCTGAAGCTTTTTCCTGATTATCTCTAGTAGCCTGATCTATAAAAGCCATTGTCCCAGTAGTTTTATATGCCTTGCCCCTGGGGTCATGGAGTATATATTAGCAGAATGCCTCTCTGATCTACTCTAGAAAGGCTGTGGTCCCTATTTAACCTCACATACCTTGGTCAACTTTGTGAGTTGCCATGCGCCCCCTTGAGACCTGCCCGTGGGTCTGGTGGTGGACCTTCAGGTGCCCCTTACCTTTTGCCATATTAAAGTCCCAGTCAGGTCTAATCAGGGAAAGCCTGGTCAATTGATGGCGCCCCCGTGTCTGAGGGGGTATTCTTTTTGACTTCCTGTATTATAAATAGTCTCAAAGAGATTAACCAGTCTTGTGGAAAATATGCCCTTAGTGAGAGAGCTACCACGGTATCAGCGGAGGTGGCTCCCAGGTCTCCTCCGGCTTCTCCCTGGTCCTGTATGGCCTGAGGATCCCAGAACCAGCACTGGCAGCTGGTGGGACCATGGAGGCAAGGGTAGGGAGATTCAGGGAGGGTCTTGGAGCAACAGGTCCGCTATTGAAGGGGGGATCCTTGGGGGGAATCACCTTCTTCTCAGGTCCAGATCTCTCTTCTCACGCTTTCTTTTACCTGAAGGTCAGAACCTGTAAGGTGGTTCTTAAGAAAAGAAAGGCTTTTATCTATGGGGGTGGGAGAGGTAGGTCCTCCACTAGATTCTTCTAGATAACTGTAAAGACTTTTTCTTCTATTGCTTTGATCACCTGCAAGTCAAATGGCCTTATGGGTAGGTCCTTTGGAGAAGCAGAATAACTTGCTTTTCAGTTGGTCTAATGTCCAAACAACAATGTTGTCAGTCTAAGTCCAAGAATACAGAATGAGATACCAACAAACAGAGAAAAACAATCACCACACAGACAGCCTGGCCCTGCCACGGGCTGGCATCCAGGTCCAAGAACACAGAGAAAGACAATCAACACACAGTTACAGACACCAGGTGCTCCTGCCCATACGGCAGGAACCAGATAACAGAGTTGCTCAGCCAGCTCCAGCTGTGCTGAAACAACCAGGTGCACCTGCCCATAAGGCAGGAGCCAGATAAACCAGATCATAGCAAGACTCGGCTCCTGCCATTACTGTCTTGCCATTCCTAGAAGGAGCAGAGCCTTCCCTGCTCTCTCTCTTCAGTTCCCTGCAGTCTCGACTTAAGGCATGTCTGCCAGCTGAACTCAACCTCACCAGACACTGTAGGACTCTGAGCCTCTCACACACTTGAAAGCAAACCAAAAGTTCAGACAGGCTTACAGATTCAGACTTTGACAAACAGTGAGACAGACAGAAAAGGTAGCTGTACTCAAGACCTCCGATTCATCGCTCCAGTATTCCCACAGGAGGTCAGATTCCTGGCCAATGCACCAAATGTAAGTCTCGAGGAATCTTAACTTACTGGAGACTCCCTGAATGAACAACATAGAGACGGGAACCGATGCAAAAAGCAAGAGGAATTTTATTTAATCCAGCATGCTGGGGTCGCCCTGCACATGGGGAGAGAACAACTATACAGCAGGCAGCACAGACCTTTATACAGTCCTCAGGGCAGCCGCCATTAGGCACAGTGTGACTGGCAGAACAGTGTTACCTTTAAGCTAATTGGTTGTTAGGGAATGAGGTAGGTGGCCAATGGTCTCGGAATAACTCTGGGCCTCCCCTAGTTGCAGGGACCTCCCTGTGGTCTGAGGAATGTAATTTAGCCTTTCCCTTCTGAGAGAGGCAAGTGTTCTATGACCTTTCCAAAGTTCCTGAGCTGACCCTTTCCTTACTACTTTGTAAAATTGTGTAATGTGGTCAGGGTGCTCATGTGCTGTTCACTATGAGCATGTAATTGTCTTTCTTCATTTGGTGATGTTTTTTCCCTTTTCAATTCATGTATGGTCCCTTTTGATAAGAGTAATTCTTCATGGCTGTAGAGATGCACTAGAAACTGTGAGCTCTTGGCTGTCCTTCCAGAGGACCTGGTTTGGTTCCCAAGGCCCACATTGGGTTGCTCACAACCACCTATAACTCTAGTTCCAGGGGATCCAACATACTCTTCTGGCCTCTGTGGGCATATACATGAACATGTGTGTGTGTGTGTGTGTGTGTATGCACACAAATAAAAAAATAAGATAAATCTGTGAAGAAGAGACTAATTCTTCATTTTGACTCATTCCTAGGTTTCTGCCAAGAACCAGCCTTGGCTTAGAGAGGGGTTCTGAGAGAAGATGTGTTTGAGAGAAGAGAAACAAATGATTTGAAGTCAAATTGTGGGGCCAAGCTGATGACCTATGCTCTGCTTGAGACAGCTCTCCAGATCGCTTTCTCTCTGTTCTGCTTTCTCTGGAGATCTCCAGACAGCATTCTTTCTAGACAGCTTTTTCTTGACATTCTCTGCTCCAGACAGTTCTCCAAGCAGTTCTCTCTTGCTATTCATCTCCTATAGATCATAGGCCTAGTCTTTTATTTTACATATTAATCCAGTCATTCCCTCCAGATTCCCCTTTGATTATCTTCTGAGTCAGCGTAGGACCTGTGATTCAGCCCTTCAGTTCTTAGGAGACAGCAAGCACAATCTTTGTTGTTGTTGTTTAACATTGCAGAAGAATTCATAGGTCTGTCTGCCTTTGTTAAGCATAGACTATAAATCAGCAGGGTTGGACCCCAGCCTGAAATGACCATTTCTATCACACCTAGGCCTGGACCTAAATTCCCTCTGTCCCAGGTGACCTTGAACTCAGGAATCTGTCTGCCTTTGTAAGTATAAGCAAAAATCTTAGCTAGGTGGGATCTCCTGTGATCACTACTTCGTAAATCTCTTTATCTTCTTCCTTGGTATCTTTCTGACAAGTTGGCTCCCTGCACAGCTGCTTTTGTTCCTTTAGATGCGTGAAGTTCATCATATAATTGATATTGCACCCTTATTTTTTGCATACTTGTATTGTGGGAAATATTAAAAAACTTGCCAACACGTTCCTGTACTAGTGCCAGCAATCAATTGGTCACAGGGCTCCTGCCGGGTGATGTCTCTCGACCTGCCAACTCTCCAGCCCTGCGGGGCCACAGGGCCTCCTCTGGGTTGGTCCCTGTGCTGGCCACCCCTCTGGCAGCCGTCCCCCACCCCAAGCCTCGAGTTCATCTTGCTTACACGCAATGTCCCACACACCCCACAATCTGCCACCTCATCACCTAATTACCAGTAGAATCAAGACTCATAAAGCTTAATTATCCAATCAGATTTATGTATGAATAATATCACAATTTACAAGATGTCAATACAATACGTTTAGAGTCAATTGATAATGATAAAAGCTTTATCCCCACATTTCTAACCTTGTGAGATCATAGCTTCTTGTGACTGATAGATGCCACATAGATACATGCCTGAAACCATCTCTCTTCTTCCTTCCCCTCTCTGTCATTCTCTCTCTCTCTCTCTCTCTCTCTCTCTCTCTCTCTCTCTCTCTGTAACTCTTAACTTTGCTCCCTTTTCCCTGTCCAATCCCAGACCTTCTCTGCACTAATGTAATTGGACGGGTGTGGGAAGTCATGCTGAGCTATTCAGATTTAATGCTTACTCACGGCCCTAAGGTGGTGGCTGCTAAAATATGAGAACAATTAACTAGAGCCTTTCCCGTGAGCTATCGGTGCGAGAAGAGTGGAGTTCCTGCCCTAACCGCGGAATGTTCCTGCCAAAGGCGTTAACTCCGGGTGTCCCCACTGGATGACCTCCTCGCTTCCTGCTTCGATTAGGGGTGTCTCCGCCCTTCCCTCCTTTGTTCTTGTGTGAAGGTCAATTCCTTCTCTGTAAGCCTTAAAACTCTCTGACTTTAAATGAGGCTTTGACACAACCCAGACTGACTCTGACTTTGTTAGCGTGCTTGGCCTCCCTTCTCTCTTCCCCCCATTTTTGACCCTCAGCTAGTGCCTCTTCGGGACCCCGAAATAACTGGACTTGCTGGACGGGTCAGACGGGGGAAATCTTGTGATGTATTTGAGAAATTATATATTTTTTGAACTCATGTCTCAGAGTTCTTTCCCACAGCTTTCAGGGCTGTCATGAAGGTCCCAATGTTTACCATTTTGCTGAGACATTAGTCAGATTTTTGCCTCCCAGATTCATGCTGTCTCTAATTATCATGGATTCATTAATCTTAGCAGGGAGGATATTCCTTGAAGGAAGAACATGAAAATACATACATTATTATACACACAAGCTCTATGCCTACGGCAGCCCTGACACTTGTGGAGGCCCACATCCTGTTGGCCCTGTTTCAGGCCGTGCCATTCTACCCCTACCAATGCCAGGCCTGACCCGACAGGCTTCTGTCTTTTTTTAGCTGTTTTTAATTATCTTACAGAACACTGTAGCTTTCTTCAGACACACCAGAAGAGAGCATTTAATCCCATTACAGATGGTGGTGAGCCACCAAGTGGTTGCTGGGCATTGAACTCAGGACCTCTGGAACAGCAGTCAGTGCTCTTAACTACTGAACCATCTCTCCAGCTTGGTTTTTGTCTTCTTTCTGGTTTAGGTTTCTAGCACATTGCAATTTTTTTTAAACCCTTCTCCACACTGAAGCCATTAAATATTATTCATATTCTATAGTACTAAAAAAAATGGAAGTTGTGCCTTCATGATGAAATCCCTGATCTTCCTGGCACTGGTCTTTGTGTAAAGGTATGAGATAGGGACTGACTGCTTCTCCACATGCGTGCCTAGTACACCCAGCACCACTCATCCTTGCTCTATTGGTCTGATGAGACATTTCTGTCAGCAGACACACTTTCACAATGGAGTCTCTACGGGTTTATTCCTCCATTCTTTGCCTTTATTAATTCCTTCTCTTGCTTGCTTACCAAGGTTAAAACATAATTGGCCTTGAACAAACACAACCACAGTGTGACCTTCTGTAAAAACGGTCTTAATGTGTAACATAAAAAGATGTAATTGGAAAAATCTTTGTTTGCCTTCTTGTGTGTTTGCCGCAGATGTTTCGAGGAACATGTTTGTATGTTCTGGAGCCAATGTTGGTCTTGTTTTAAAACCCCAAATCCCTGCGTCAACCATCCGGTATTTTGGGCTCTTGTGACTTTTCATCATTGTGGTCCAAGTTCTCCAAGAAAGATGCTGATTTACTTGTCTTTTCATATCAGTATGCAGAAAAATCACAGGGAAATCAGAAGGGATCTTGCTTTCACTAGTAAGAATTCCGTAGACTCCCACAACAGAGCTGGCTTTGGGAAATGAGTCTAGAAATGCTCTGTTACAGAATGACTATATTGTAGAGACATGGCTGGTGCATGACTTTGGAATGCTTGGTGACACATGATGTCTGGCTCAGTCAGAATACTCAGAACTGTGACTCTGCAGGAAACAAAACAAGTTTAGAATTTCTTTTGGAAGGGGGGGAAGGGAGGAGTAAACAGGCTTTTCCAAAATGAGAATCTTCAATTCAAGGACTAACAAAGCCTGGGCTCAGGATTGCTTCCAGATTGAATTTTAATAAAAGGCATATATTTTAATTTCATTTCTATAGTAACTTGCATATATTTGCATAGATAACGAACTGAGGCCTCTCTTCATTTCAAGGCTCTGATGTAGTCATAAACTACCTAGTCTTGACTTTCTAGATAAGATTATATAAATTGGGATTACATCTCTGGGTAAGATACTTGTCCTGTCCCTGACCCAAAGCTAATTAGGGGAGGATAAGGTTTATTTTATCTTGCTCTTCTAGGTTTTAGTCCATCTTTGAGGGATGTTGAGAAAGGAACTCAGGACGGTGAACTTGAAGGCAGGCCTACTTCCTGTTACACACAGTATTACTTCCAAATGAGGAACTCAGCCAAAAATGGAAGGCTGAAAACCTGGGGGTTACTGCTTGCTGCCTGGAAGGCAGTGTGATGGTTTGAATGGAAATGACCCCCCACCTCCCCAGCTCTTGTTTTAATGCTTGGTCCCCAGTTGGTGGAAGTGTTTGGGAAAGACTAGTAGGAGGTGTGGCCTTGTTGAAGGATGTGTGTCATTGGAGGTTTGAGGTTTCAAAAGACCATGTCATGGCCTGCAGCTCTCGACCTATGAGTCACTACCTCTTTGGAAGTTGCATATCAGCTATCCTGCATATCAGATATTTACATTACCATTCATAATAGTAGTAAAAATTATAGTTAGGAAGTAGTACTGAAAATAATTTTTTTGGCTGGGGGTCACCACAACACGAAGAATTGTATTAAAGCGTCTTAGTATTAGAAAGATTGAATTGAGAATCACTGCTCTAAATTATAAGCAAGCCCAAAATGAAAGTTTTCTTTCTTTTCTTTCCCAAGGAGCTTGGTCTTGGTGCTTCGTCATGGTGACTGAAAAGTAACCAAGACAGGCAAGGTTTGTTCAGTTGGCTTTTGTCCACAGTTCTGGACCACTTGCCTAGGGAATGATGTCACCTGCAGTGGCCTGGGCCTTCCTGCATCAGTTAACAATCTAAACAGTGCTTCATGAACATTGCTACAGGCTAATCTCATCTAAGCAATTTCTCAGTTGAGATTCCCTTTCTAGGTAATTCTGGATTGTGTTAAGTTGATAGTCAAAGCTAAGCATGATGGCATTATTCTCTTAAGTCCTGTTGTGTGTCCATGGATATATGGACTAGTATGTGTGTAGATGATGTCACACTGTGTAACCATGGATATGTGGCCTCGGGGCTGGAGAGATGGCTCAGCAGTTAAGAACACTGACTGCTTTTCCAGAGGTCCTGAGTTCAATACCCAACAACCACATGGTGACTCATAGCCATCTGTAATGGGATCCATCCAATGCCTTCTTCTGGTGTTTCTGAAGACAGTGACAGTATACTTATATACATAAAAAAATAGATACATGGCCTCATATCTGTGTATAGATGATGTCACACACATCATCTTTGTATGCACAGTCATGCTCTGTGAAAACACATACACCAACTTTTGTGACTTCCTGTACTATATACTTCCTCCTCTTCCTCCTTCAACTTCTTCATCTTCCTCATCCTCTCTTCTTCATGCCTTCCATTATAAACGTTTCTTCCTCCTGCCTTAAATAGTTCTGAAATGTTCTTTATCTCAGCACAAGGATTTATAGCTCAGTATGGTAACCTACAATGCTAGGTGCAGATGTCCCTCATTTTGTGGTAGCCCAGCAAGCTAGGTGACTTTTCAGAATGACAAAACTCATCAAGCGACAAGTCATCTCTCAGTGGTTTGGGAATCCAGACCTTTTGTCACGGATCTGTATGCTGGATGCCCATTGCCACCCAGTCTAATAGGGCATCTCATTAATTAGGGGAGCAATTAAAATATAGAACAATGGGTCTTTCCACTGAGCTAGTTCAAGGCAAATAAACTGGCTGTTGCTTTTTTCAGTGGTCCTGAGTTGGCTAAAACTACAACTAAGACTTGAGTCTTTAATTAAAAAGTAATTAAAATGTAATTGCATTATCTTCCGCCTTTCTTTTCTTCCCTCTGATTATTCTCAAGTCCCTTCCCATCAGCCCCTCCCATGCCCCTCCTTCCGAACGAATGACTTTTTTTTCTTTGATTATAATTGTTATTGTTTTACACACACATATGTGCACTCATACACATACATTAATTACACAACAACACACGCACACATAAATACTACCTACTGAGTTCATTTAGTGTTGCTTGTATGTGTATGATTTTAGGGCTGACCATTTGATATTGGATAACCAGTTAGGAGCCTCATCTCTGAGAAGGACCAGTTTTCCATCTCTTAGCAGTCATTAGTTGCCTGTAGTTCTTTGTTTAGAGCTGGGGCCCTGTGAGATTTTTCCCTTTCCAAGTTAGCCTGTCCACCGATGTCAGCATTGTTCTAACTGCTAGGCAGCCATACAGTTGAGGTGTTGTGGCCCTCCCATTTCTAGGAGACACAAGCTCACAGAAGACTTCCTGGTCCTCTACATCTCACAGTCTTTGTACTTCCTCTTCCCCGGTGCTCCCGAGCTTGGGTGCAGGAGTTGTATTGTAGCTATATCAGTTGGGATCAGGTACCATATGATCAGTTGGTCTCCTCATTTTGACCAGTTGTGGTTTTCTGTAATGGTCTTTATCTGCTGCAAAAGAAGCCTCTTTAATGGGGAGTGACAGCCACCCTTACCTGTGGGAATAAGGATATTTAGAATACAGAGAGAAGTTATGCTCTAGTAAAGTGTTGGTAGTAGGGTTGCCCCTATGATCCATGAATTTGCTAGCCCTAGGTAAGTGACTAACTTTCCATTAACAGGTGTGGTTTTCTTCTTGCTGAGCAGGCCAAGGGTCTAATTGGAGAGCTGTTGGTTACTGTAAAGATACAAATGTCTATGTTTCTCATTTAGGGGTTTCTTACCGTGTTGGCCATGACTGTGGTTCGTGTTGTCACTGCCAGCTAGGATGTCTGACTGCTTCCCTCTACTCTCTGCTTGCACAGCACCTTCTAATAATCTGGAACTTAGACCCCAGGGAGGAGGTTGTCAGGCCAGATCCAGGTATGTCTTTCAAGTTCTGGTCCAAACTATGGTGCCTTCAGCAACAAGGACTAATCCTTGACCTCTGGGAGGTAGCCAAGGACAACAGTAATAGCCTTATTTTGAGAGTATCTTCAGCTAACTTGACCGACAACATGAAAGGTTTCTTGTGCCTGGCACTAGGGTTTTGTTATATATTCTATGGGTCTCATGGGGAGCATTGCCAGCCTTAGTAGCTTGATTTCACTTAAGATACACAATACATATACACATACACATACATATACACATATACACACATATATACATATATATATATGCACGGTGTATATGAGTGTATATAATTTCACGTAATATATATTTGTGTGTGTGTGTAATTGGTGTAAATAGAAAATAGGACTCTTAAGGCTTTCTCAAACATCCTTAGTATTACTTGTCCTTTCTCCCTCCTCCTCCTTCTGTATTGACCTCCAAAGCCTGTCTATCTGCTCCAGGCAGGCTGTTTACATTGTATCTTTGAAAAGGCCAGGATGCTATGTTTCTTAGTTACACAGTGGATTTCCAAGTATTTATTTGATTAAAGGAGCTTGAGAACGGATTTTTTTTTTTTTTTATTTTCTCCTGTCACGTTAACATACTGGCAAAGTCTCAGAAAACCTGCATCCACCCGGACATGACAAGTCAGGAGGTTTGCTTCACTGTAGTGGAATTTTAAAAGCTTGCCCTCCCCCTCGTTTTTATTTGGTTCGTTCAGACCAAAAAAAAAAAAAAAAAAAAAAAACACTTGCAAGTAGGTCAACGCTACCTCTATGGAGCAGAACATTTTTCTAGAAATGACTTATGGGAGAGAAGGGCAGAGAAGTTATGGTGATGGGGCGTCTGACGGTGGTTGATGCTCAACATGGTTTTGTCCAGGCTGCCAGTGTTGCGGAAATGGAATATTCTGGACCTGTTAGTTAAGTCTGTTGTAGAGCAGGCAAGGATGGGGACAGTCATGGGAGTCAGGGGAGAGAGTGGCTGAGGGACTTCCTCTGGTTAGCGCATCTGAAACGTGTCACATTTACTACCCACCCCGTGAATCTGTGACACCAGATCCACTGAAGATGGATTGCTGCTGTCACTCTGGCAAGCTGTCATGGATTTTCAACAGAAGATGGAGAGCACTTACAGCTTGAGCCATAATTCTTTTACGGGTTTTAAAAATGTTTAGGATGAGAAGATCTTGAGGGAAAGGGCAGTGGGTTGATGGAATGCTTGGACCAAGAAAAGTTCAAATGAGTGAAAAGAGTATTTTGAGTTTGTTTTGAGGCCAGTGACTATGGGATGTGCTTTCCCGGCTTCCTGTATTATTATGTTTTGAATATTTAACTGTATCCCTTGCTTTGGATAATTTGTTATACTAGAAACTCAGGACTGTGGCTACTTCCAAAAGATTGTGCTGTTCAAATTAACCTGAGTATACCGTTGTTTTACTACAATGTTGTTGCCAGTCCCAGACAAGCTCTGACGCTGAGTAACCCCATCTCCCCCACAACATCTGCTGCTAGTGCCTAAAAATTTCAGTGAGTCACTCCTCTTACCAAGCGCCATGAGAGAGAAAAGAAAGCAGTCCTCAGTCTCTCATGCTGTAGTGCAAATCTCCCAGGCCCCAGCTGAGAACTCAGATTTCTGGGATGTCTGTGGGGCTTTGTCTGGAACCAGAGAGAAGCAGTCCTAGAACAAAAGTTCCCTGTACTGGGTGGAGGTGAGGCCTAAGTAGGGTCACGAGGACACTATGGTTGGGTAGCCATTGGAAATGTAGAAAGGGAAGGAAGACAGAATGATAACATAGTTCAACCTTATGTTCATGACCTATTGTGTTCAAATTCTTGTGTTGTTTGGTTCCTTCCTCCCTCCCTCTCACCCTCTCTTCCTTCCTTCCTTCCTTCCTTCCTTCCTTCCTTCCTTCCTTCCTTCCTTCCTTCCTTCCTTCCTTCCTTCCTTCCCTTTCTCTTTTTATTCTGGCATATTGCTAGATAGTAAGGCCGGTCTCAAACATACTGTATAGCCCATGCCTAGAACCTGCCACCCATCTGTGTCAGCTCCCTGAGTGGGGGTTACAAGCATGTACCATCCTCCTTGGCTCACTCTGAGACTCTTGTGTAATAAACTCACTTTCCCCTGGGACATAAACCCTACCATGAAAAAGTAGGGTCTCTTACCAACTTTCGTTAAGCAACTAATGCCATACTCTGCACACAGTAGGTGATCATTAAACACACGAATGAATGAATAACCCGCTACACAGATCCTGCTGTAACAAATATGTAGCTCTGGGGTGGAAAGATGGCTCAGTAGCGAAGAACCTATATTACTGTTACAGAGAACTTGAGTTTGGTTCTACACATCTACTTCAGGCCGCTTACAACTGGCTGTAACTCTGGCACTAGGGGCTCTGACTTTCTCTTCTGGCCTCTGCAGATATCATATGCAGATGCACAGATCCACTCAGACATACATGCATACATGTAATCAAAGATAGAAAGTGAATCTTGGGCTGGATAGATGGCTCAGTGGTTAAGAGCGCTGACTGTTCTTCCAGAGGTCCTGAGTTCAATTCCCAGGAACCACATGGTGGCTCATAACTATCTCTAATCAGATCTAATGCCCTCTTCTGGTGTATCTGAAGACAGCTATAGTGTACTCATAAATAAAATAAATTTTAAGAAAGAAAGAAAGTGAATCTTAAGAAAAATATGTAGTTGTGTCTACTACAGCTATGTTTTCAGTTGACTTCTAAAATGTTTTTAAATATTTTAAAATATTATTTGCTTACTAACAAATACAACTATATCTACCCTGCTGCCACACCCCACTGCTCAAAGTACTTAAAACAGTAAGGGTCAGTTCTAGCAACTAAACAAGCTTATTATAGGAGCTGATCAATGAATGACTTATTGACCACAGATATGTGCCCAGGAATTTTTCTCCTGGAAGACAGAAAGGGCAAGCTGTTAATCCATATTTTGCTTTATACTTATCAGAACCTGAGGCAAGCAATTAGGACTTTTACTATTCAAGGATGCAGATGTGTGTGATGAATGGTGGCCATTATTTTAATCTCGCCTGTGTCATTTTAAGGTTGCATTATGAGCACTTGTCTGATGTATTTAATTTCCTAAATTTCTGTTCCATGAAAAATGGAAGCCGTATTGATTTAACATCAGAAAAATGTACAGCGGTGAATAGAAAAAAAAAGCTGCATCTAATTTTGTTAATAAACTATAAATGGCAAAGTGACATACAGTCTGGATTTCCGAAGTACTCAGTACCCACATTTTTCTGTAACATTAATTATGTAGTTTTAGTTTTCTTTTGGTAAGAGAATAAAATCACTATGTTGTGATATCTCTACTTTATTGTTCCCCAAAGTAGGTCTAAAGTGTTAATGTAAATGGAGCAGGATCCCTGGTGGGCTGCACAGTAGGCCAGAGGAGTGATGTTTGCTTTAGAGGATGGTCCTGTGGAGATTTGCAGAGGAGACCCTCTGGCCATTGGGAACACCCTCAACCTTGACACATACAGATTTTATTTATGTCAACTGATGTACACTTGTCTTTATATGTCATGAGTTCAAACATGGTTTATTCAGATTGTATCCAGAAGCACAGTGAGGTTTAGTAGTCAATACTGAAAGCATGCCCGTGATCCTGGCCCCCACCCCCGATTTATATACACACAGTGTTGTGTTCACTTAGTTATCCTATGTCTCAATTTCTTTATCTGTCAAATGGGGTCAGATTCAGACCTCATAAGGAGTAAGGACATATGCATCAAGGGGTCCAGGAGTTTAGGTTTACGGAAGTGGGGAGAGATGAGATTTGGTCAGAAATCCCAGGATCCATGCAGAATGTACCATAAAGAGTCTGGCCACGGTCCCAGGGCATCAAAAACTACTGTGGCTGAGTTCAGGAGATGCTGGGGAGTAGAGAGGGTGAGGAAAGAGTCAAGGAAGATGGTGGCCAAACTGAATCCAGCTTGCATGCCAGTGCAGGTAGGCGAGTGACAGACTGGACAGTTGTGGAAGGCTCTGTATCAGTGATGGCTGGTGATGGTTTGGATGTGGCGAGGGAGAGAAGGATGAGTGTTGAGTGATAGTCAAGGAACCTGGCTGGCAACAGCCAATCAGGACACTGCTCTTTCTACCCCCTCCCCAATTCCTCCCACCCTCCCCACCCCCCACCCCCGTACTGGGGAACATGGTTAGCCAGAGCTGTGGTCTGTCTGGGAGAGGAGAGGAGACAAGCCTCACATCAATGACTTCTTCACCTGAGGACCCAAGTAATCCACATTCTGTTCTGTACAGTCCAGAAAATGAGTTCCCATAGATTTGTTTCCAGCTTTGCATAAGTGAGTTCATTGTGTCTATAGCGAGTCAAATAAAAGAATAAATGGCAAGCAACAAATAGGTAATGGGAAGACATCATCCAACCAGCGCTCAAAGCATCTTACAGAAATTGACTGAGTGCTTTTAAGACAGCCAGTTACGTTCCCAATGGGGAGAGTCCCAGGCAAGCAGAGAGATTCCCTGGAGGACACTTGCCTTAATTAGGGTTTCTATTGCTCTGGTGAAACACCATGACCAAAAGCAACTTGGGAAGCAAAGGGTTTATCTCACCTTACACTTCCACATCACACTCCACCATCAAAGGAAGTCAGGACGGGAATCCCAGGTGGAAACCTACAGTCAGGAAATGACCTAGAGGTGGAGGAGTGCTTCTTACTGGCTTCATGCTCAGGGCTTCTTCAGCCTGCTTTCTTACATGTGACAGAACCACCTGCCTAGGGAGGTAGTGCCACCCACAAGAGGCCGGACCCTAGACTTCAGTCATGAATCAAGAAAATGGCCCACCAGCTTGCCTACAGCCAGATCTCACGGAGGCGTTTCCTCCATTGCTGCTTCCTCCTCTCTGATGAGTCTAGCTTGTATCAGAAGCCAGCACAGTGCTGTGGAAACTTTTTTTTTTAAGATTTATTTATTTATTATATGTAAGTACACTGTAGCTGTCTTCAGACACTCCAGAACAGGGAGTTCAGATCTTATTACAGAACATGGTTGTGAGCCACCATGTGGGTGCAGGGATTTGAACTCAGGACCTTTTGGGAGAGCAGTCAGTGCTCTTAACTCCTGAGCCATCTCTCCAGCCCCGGAAACTTTTATACCATGGAATAAATAGCAGTAACCTCTGGCTAACATCCGACTGTTCTCAAGAGCACACTGTTTTGACTTTTGGGTTGTTTTACTCTACCCTCCTCCCCAGTGTAGAGCTGGGTTGGTGACATCCCCAGACAAGGAGTCTTAGAGGTCACTTGAGATATAAATGTTCTGTGGCCGAAGTAGAAATGCCAACCCATTTCTGGAGCCAACTTCCCAGTAATCTCAAACAGCACATGATGATTTACCAAGCGAGTGAATTTACAGAGTCAAAAACATTTGGAGAGAAAAATTACAATCTGCACAGAACATGTGTGACCTGCACTCTTGTGATTATTTCCCAAACAATGCAGGCTAACTCTTTATTAGGGACTCTTCCCTATGCACAGGAAGATGTGATAGCTTATAAACAAATATGCTGCTTATACAAGGGACTTGAATATCTGTATATTTTCATATTAGGGGGTCTAGAAGTGAATCTCCTGAAGATTCCAAGGAGTGGTTAAAATTGGCCACAGGCTGAAGGGTACAGGATACTTTGAGGGAGCAGGTATATGTCATTAAATATACAATGTGGGGATAAATCTCTGGCCAATGTCTATAGGAGCCCAAGACAGCACCATTCCCTCTAGCTCTTGCATGGTTTGATGAGGCAGTTGATAATCTTTTTGTTTTGAAGATTTATTTATTATTATATCTAAGTACACTGTAGCTGTCTTCAGACACACCAGAAGAGGGCACCAGATCTCTTTACAGATGGTTGTGAGCCACCATGTGGGTGCTGGGATTTGAACTCAGGACCTTTGGAAGAGCAGTCAGTGCTCTTAACCCCTGAGCCATCTCTCCAGCCCTGATAGTCTTTTTAACTTTTTATAAAATTTGTTTTAGTTTTTCAAAACATTTATTTATCTCTCTCATCTTTCTTTGTGTGTATGTGTGTGTGTGTGTGTGTACACATGCTTACAAATGCACAAAGAGGTCAGAGGACAACTTGCAGGACAGGAGTTAGTTCTTTCTTTTTACGATGTGGGTCCTGGGAATTGAACTCAGGTCGTCAGATTTGGTGGCAAGCACCTTTAACCCCTGAGCCATCTCACTGAACTCATAGTTTAACTTCCAAAAATTATTGTAATGCAACTCTTTACTGTGGCTATATAGAAAATACAGTGTGACCAGGGAATTCTTTCCCCAGCACAGCCCTTCCAGGCTTTAAATGCCCTGGGCAATTCCAACCTCTGCTGACTTTCCCCTAGTCTGCCCCGGGTCTTGCCTCCAACCTTAAAGCCTATGGCGCTCTGTTCCTGAGGCCAACCGAAGGTCATCTTGGAATCTGAGATTTTTTTTCTTAGGCTGACATCTCCATGTTATTCATTAGCACTTTCTCTGGGCCACTGGAGCATGAAAAACTAAAGTGGAGATTTTTTTTTTCTTTAAATCAGAGACAAGGTCTCATGAGTCTCAGGCTGGCCTTGAAGTAGCAGAGGATGACCTTAAATTTCTGATCCTCCAGCCTCTACCTCCTAAGTACTGGGATCACCAGCCCCCTCTACCACATCTAGTTTATATGGCGCTAGGTATCACACCTAGGGCTTCACCCATGCTCGGCAAACACTCTGGCAACCGAGTCCCATCTCCACCCTCCTTTACTGCTTTTTAAAGTCTTATGTGGACAAGACAGGATGTCTCCATGTAGTCCAGCTTGGTCCGGGACTCCCAATTCTCCCACCTCTGCCTCATTTCCTGTTTGCCCACACTCATTTGTGACTTGCCCGGTTCCAAGGAGTCTTTAGATGGCTCAGTGGTTAAGAGCACTGGCTGCTCTTCTGAAGGTCCTGAGTTCAAATCCCAGCAACCACATGGTGGCTCACAACCATCTGTAATGAGATCAGATGCCCTCTTCTGGGGTATCTGAAGACAGCTACAGTGTATTTACATGTAACAATAAATACATCTTTAAAAAAAAAAACAACAACAACAAAAGAAAAACCTTTTGGTTTTGAAGTGAGATGCGTTTTAGCTGGGTGCTTCTAGAAGCTGGCTCCAGAGAGGACTTCAGTTCCATGGTAAGTCCTCCTTCTATCTCCACAGATTCCAGCTGTACACAGAAGCCCCCAGACTGTGACACAAACACATCTGAATAGATAACGTGTAGCATGGATAGGAAATTAAAAATTAATACCACTTCGAAGTTCATGAGCCCTCAAAGAATGGAAAAATCACCCATTTGTGGGAACGAGGTGTGAACCTTCGCCCCTCCCCCCATTTGTTTGATCTTAGAAATTAAAGAAGACTCGGAGCATTCCACAGTGTTGGACACCTTAAGATGATCATTATGGCGAAGCTTTGCAGAGAGCAAACAGCTCCTCGGCGGTTCTGGTGAGAAAGAAATTAGCAGAGAAAGTATTAAAATATTGATAGCAATCATTCTGTGTCCAGGCTTTGTCAATTAATAATTAATTTTACCTCGAAGGTAACTGTTAGAGTCAGAATCGCCACCCCCTTTAGCTTTTAGAAGGCAGGAGTGTTTGACTCTCTTCCCAGGCTCACCAAGTGCTGCAAGCCAGCAAGTTTGCTGGCAATGGCTTCCAGGAGGCCTGAGCTGCTTGTCTCTGACTGGGGCCTCCACGCCTCGAATGGATTTTTCCTGCGTTGAGTATGTCGAGTGTGGGCAGATGTGTTCGTGTGTATGTGCATGTGGAGGTGTACAAGCATATATATACATGTGTATGAAGGCCAGGTAGCTTTTCAATCATGTCCCAACTTCTTTTTTTTTCTTTTTTCTTTTTTTTAATTTTACTTGTAGTTAAAGTATAATGACATCATTTACTTCCCTTCCATCCTTCAACCCCCCACCTCTTAAACTCATGGCCTCTTTTTCTTTATTATTGTTCTGTCTCTGTCTCTGTCTCTGTCTCTGTCTCTGTCTTTGTCTCTGTCTCTCTCTCTCTCTCTCTCTCTCTCTCACATGCACATGCACGTGTACACACACCTGCTGAGTCTATGTAGTGTTTCTAGGATTATGATTTTGGGACCAAGTACTTGGTGTTGGGTAACCAATTGAGGGCTCCTTGGGGGCAGACTGAGTCTCCCTCTCTCAGCAGTTAACTGCCTATAGCTCGTTATATAGGGGAGAGGCCCCATGGGATTTCCCTCATCCACAGTGCTATATCAACTGCCATTGTTTTTACTCAGGTCTTGTTTAGGCAGCTGGATTTTGGAGATTTCACGGATGTGTCTTCACTGTTATATCTAGAGACCCACAGTCTCACAGAAGGCTTCCTGTTCCTTTGGATCTCAGGATGCTGGACTTGTAATCCCGGTCCTAGGGAAGCAGAGACAGGTATATCCTTAAGATTCTCTAGCTGGCCAGCCTATTAAAATGGTGAACCTCGGACCAGCAAGAGACCCTGTCTGAGAACAGAGTAGAAAACACAGGGGAGTGGCTACTGACGAACACTAGAAGTTGGCTTCTGTCTTCCACATACACACGTGTACTCACACACCTGTACCTCCTCCCCAGCACATACATGCACAAGCCCCTTCAGCAATACATGCACACAAATGCACACATACAATGAAAGCTCAGGCATAATTGATTTGAGTATGATAGTCTTAGAGTCATCCTTGTTTCTGCTAATGTGTAATGAGATAAGGAGGCTAGTGGTCTCTCTGTGTAGCCCGGGCTGTCCCGGAACTCACCCTGTAGCCCAGGCTGACCTCAAATTCAGAGATCCACCTGCCTCAGCTGGGATTAAAGTCCTGTTCTTAAGTGACCTCATTGCAGTGTTTGCCAGACACAGCTTAGACAGTGCTTGGCATCCATATTTGTGGCATTCTGAAAGCACCATGATCCTGGGCTCATGAATCCAGGCCAACCCTTGTGGCCATGTCTTCCTGTTTTGTTTAACATGCTGCTTTAGCTCCAATTCGACCCAGACCATCCAACCTGCATATCACTTCCTAACTCATAAAAAGCAGCTTTCATAGTATTATTGCAACATTAATGTAAGATTTTAAATTGTCAACTATCTGGAGCAAGGGAAGGAGTCATGAATGGAAGGAAATATTTTATTTGTATGGTGACTTTTATGAACAAACATGAGCCTACTGATGGGCTATTGTAAGTCACCAGTTTTATTACTGGTAAGATAATAAATTGCTGTGTGCCTCATAGTGTTTCTAACTTTACTAATCCAAAGGAGTCCATGGCAAGAGACCTTTGTGTGAGTTAGATAGTAATGTGATTTCTATGGTTCTGTCCATACTTTAATTTTTCTTAATTTTAAGGTCCATAGACATTGACATGTGTGAAATGTGAGTAAGGCAGAGTTCCCAATGGTTTTTAAAAGGCTTCTGTTTTGCATTGTGTAGTTACTTGTGGGGGTAGGGTTGAGAGAGAATGAGAGGATGAGAATGAACGAGAACAAATTTGTGCAGACGAAGATGCTTTGATAGAGTCTAGTATTCATCATTCTCCCTGGTTAGGTGAGCGCACCCTTACAGGTTATTTGTATTGGTCACCGTAGACTTCTCAATGTAAGCTGACAAGAAACGCTATAATGTTTTATATCCAACCTCTCAAAACCTTGTTAATTATGCATAGGATAAAGCTCTTCAATAACATCAAGAGTAGACAAATGAAATCATTAGTTTAATATTCCAGAGCTCTGTACACATCTATTATGGCGGTGCGGAAGAAAGCGTCCACCACCATTTCTCACAACAAGTCTTTCCTATATTATAATGTGATCACATAAATGAATATGAACAGTATCATGGAGTGGATTAAATTACATAGAAGGGTCTTTGCTTTGGGGGATGTAGGCCTCGCTTACAGACATCAAAGGAACAATTTATAGTCTGTGACAGGACAAGAAAGGTGTCAATCATCACTGGGCATTGTTTTTATTCCGTCAAGCCAGGCCTTTGACAGTTCTCACCCTCAGATCTGTCACCATGGCAGTAGAGAGGAAGGCAGTGGGGTCTTCCTGGTAGCATCTTCTGGGAAAGCGAGAGATTCAGGTGGAGCAAGGTACGTAACCTGCTGCAGAGCAAAGCTGGTTATGGTGGGGTGGTCAGGCTGTGCCTGCATCTTCCTTTGAGTTTGAAGTGTTCTGGAGAATTACTCTGAGAGGGAAGAGAAGAAATGCACCATGTACGTTTAAAACGACTTAGTCAAATGATATGATTTGCCAAAATGCACATTACTGTAATTTCACCAAGATAGGTGGCCAATTGAATGGTTCCAGAGATGTAATTACCTACGTGCTATTTGCAAGGCCCTTTCCGATAGAGCTCGCAAAATGCACCTTTTTTTCTTTCAATATCCATTTGGTTAGAAATACATCCATTACTTATAAATGATGACTTTGGGGGGCTACTATAAATACAGGTAAAAGGTAATTTCCCATAATGGGAGGGTTTTTTTTCTATTTTTGTGGTTGTGGAAATTGTTTTAAAATATACTATATGTTATCTTAAAAGTCATTGGTAGCTATGTATTTGCTTAAAAAGAAAGGGGTATATAATCTGAGATAGACAGTTGGGCCCAAATGGAATCTAGCTTAGTGGTGTATTTAACAGGCTGAATTCAGAACATGGTATGAACTCGTCTCTACATTTTCTTTATTAAAGATGGATAATTTTTTCCAAACTTCATTTCAGTGATTTTGTTCAAAAATGATTAAAAATCTCAAAATAAGATTGTAGAAGTAGTAGTTTTAACAGGAGAGAGCTGTGGTCATCACACTGGTCAGATATTGGTTCTTTGATTTTAATGTCCTAAAGTATGGTCAAAAGCTGTCTAATGACATCTCGGGCTATGACTGCAGTCATGACAGTGGTCCCATAAGGTTATAGAATAGCTTGAACATTTTTACCACCTACTGTGCATGTTTCAAGCTAAGTCTATATGTATGAGGATGAGTTGAGAATTAGAAAGTTTATTTAAAAAAAAGGTGTTGCATTAAATTAAGATTAACTTATTATGGAAGAAAGAAAGATTAAAAGGGGAATTCAGTATAGCCAAAGTTCATGGCATTCTTAAAGTGTATAGTGGCGTGCCCTAATATATCTGCGTAATATTTACCTACTGTGTGTGCCCCTCCTGAGTGTGTAGTCTGTGATCTTTTATAACACACTTTGAATGTGCCTCGCCTGGGTTCAGATTTTTCAGATATATAACTGTGTTACAGTTGCCTACGATGCACAGTACATTGGCCTGATATTCAAGTGTCTGGCCTACAGGCACACTAGGCTATAGCAGCTAGCTTAGGTTTATATTACAGCCAGGTGAGGGTAAGTTAATCTACTTGTTTGCACAATGACAGGATAATCTTAACGATGCATTTCTCAGAACTCATTGTGGTCGTTAAGTGTGTGTAGAGAAACTTCATTATAGAAATGAATTTTCTTTGTCGCCTGTGAAATTCTACTATTATGGTAAATGTTAAATATACTCTCTTATTGGACTGTTTTAAAAAACGATTTATGAGACAAGACCTCATATAACCCAGATTGGTCTTGAACTTGTGTGGTGGGAGATGGGTGGTATTGGATTTGATCCTTTGCTTCCACATATAGAAAGCTAGAACTGTAGAAATGTACCTCCACATGCAGCGTACTGGCTAGTCAACTTGACCGAAGTGAGAGCCATCAGAGAAGGGAACATCAATTGAGAAAATGTTTCCTAAGAAATATCCCCATAGGGCATATTCTTAATTAGTGATTGATGTGGGAGGGCCCAGCCCATTGTGGGTGGTGCAATCCCTGGCCTGGTGGTCCTGGGTTCTATAAGAAAGCAGGCTGAGCAAGCCAGGGGAAGCAAGCTAGTAAGCAGCACTCCTCTTTGGCCTCTGTATCAGCTCCTATCTCCAGGTTACCGCCCTGTTTGAGTTCTTTGTTGCAGGAAATATTTAATAAAGTCTGCCCCGCCCTCTCTCCCCGCCCCACCATCTCTCCTGCTGGGTCAGGCGGCAAATACCATGTCCCAGCAGGGTCCTGCTCAGAGTGTTTTCACTGTGGAGCTATTCTCTCCCAGCTAGTTCCCACAGCATCTCAACTGTGTTTTCTCTTTGCCATAAACCCCTGTAATCGGCGGACCCACATTTCAGTAACCAAGTAAATCAAAACTCTAAAAGCTTAATTAGACAACCGGATTTATATATCAGTAATATCACAGTTTACAAGATGCCAATACAATAATTTAAGAGCCAATTGATAATGATAAAAGCTTTATCCCAGTATTTCTAACCTTATAAAAACCTAGCTATTTGTGGCTGGTAAATGCCATGCAGACCCTCATCCAAGCCTTCTCGGTTCTCCTCCCTCCTCCTCCTGCCACCCCCCTCTCCCCTACTCCTAGCTTTGCCTCTCTTTTCCTGTCCAATCACAGGCCTTCCACTGTCCTAATGTGATTGGACATGGAAAATCCTGCAACAGTTTCCGTCCTGACTGCCTTCGATAATGAGCTACAGGTGCAAACGTAAGCCAACTAAACCCTTTCCTCTCAGAGACGCTCTGCTCATGATGTTTGATCACATCGACAGTAACTCTAAGTCACCCAGATGTTAAGTTATAATATTTTCATCAACTCCTTGAGAATTCTGTATATTACTTTAGCATATTTTTGTCACATTCACGCCCCTCCCCCTCCTGGCCTTCTAACTCCTCTCACATTCATCCCATGCCTCTGATCTGTAGCCTCCCTGTCTTTCTTCTATAACTAGAAGAAACCTAGTCACGACAGTGCTGCTCATAAACTCATGGGTATGGGCCATCCACTGGAGCATCGTTGACCTAACCTGAGCTACAGCAACCATAAGAAATACAAGTCTTTCTCCCCAGAAGCCATCAACTGTCAATATCTCTTCAGCCAGGAGGAGGGGCCTTTGAACTCTTCTGTGTGTCATGCTGGAGCACGCTGACTCCTGTTCATTTTTTTTTTTTTTTAGGGTGGTTCTGAGGATTGAACCCAGGGCTTAATGTGGGAACCCAGGGCTTAACCTGGGAAAGCATTCTGTGATACTGAGATACAGTCCTGACCACTGCAGTGGTTTTTAACTAGAAAATAATGGCACAAATAGCAGAATAATTGTCTTAAGTGAGATCAGAATTGTGTTCCTGTGTTTACCTCACATTTGATATATCTTCAGGGCATCTGGTTGATGTTGTTCCCATCAGTTGTGTCTTACTAGCTTTTCAATCTTATAGTAGTTATTTATAGTATTTTAATCTCTATACCCCACTCTCTCCTCTGATACAAACCAATGCAAAAGCAGTATCTTTTGTTCTTGTTTGAATGTTGCAAGGATCCAGTATTCCAACACAGGTATCTAGTACAGGAGTACAAAAGGGATGTATGTGTCAATGATAATTTTAACCTAGACTACAGTAATGCAGTCCTCAGTGATAAAAATAAAATACATTTTTACTAAAAAATTTGAAGTCAGAAAGATGTAAAAGAACATATTAAAACCTACTCAGCTCCCACGGAGTTACTACTATTTAGTTTTGATTAGTTGTAAGTCATTCTTTGTAGTACATGTATAGAATATGTAGTTCCTCCACATTTTATTATCAAAGATTAAGTGTTGTTCTGTTATATCGATTTCTCTAGTAGTCAATATAAAAAAATAGTATTTCAATCTTATTCAACCCACTAATCGATGGCCATTAAATACATAATTTAAATCATTTGTATTTATTGTGGTAATGGTTAATAAAAAATTTTAGTATCTATGTATTCTTTTTCCCCTTTAAGAACATCTTTTCTTTTTCTATATACATTTTCTCACCTCTCCTACCATTAGCTGAATCTTTTATTTCTCTTGTATATTTTATCTTTTACTGAATCTGAAGTGTTATTCTGTATCTGTTATTTTCATATTTACCTTAAATTTGTAACATAGAAACTGAATTTTAGATCTTCCTAACAAAATATCAATCAGTAAAACTTGTGTCTTGTTCTTACATTAAACAAGAACCCAAGATCCTAAATACCTACTCCTAGTGTTTCATGGTATCACAAAGAATTGTGTCATAATTTGAAAAGCTCAAAATTTTTTTCACTTTGATTTTTTAACATTTTTACTGATTAGTTTCCCCCTCTTATTTCTTAAGTCTCATCTGAACTCCTTAGTAGCTCTTTCAGAGTGGATCTGTACTTTGTAACTTTTTTTTTTTGTTATTGCTGTTATAAAGTTTAGATTGTTAGTTAACTCTGTGTGGATTCTTGAGCATGCTGTTTTTCATTGGCACTTTGAAATGACTGCTGTCTTTGAGGAGTTTTAGCTGAGGAGACTCCCATTGGTCTAACAACAAGTCTTTTCTCCACTGTAGCACTCACTCACAGATCTTTTTCCTTTCTCTGGGTTTCTGTAGCCTTACGGCAATGTTTTCCTGGTGGCTTTGTATTTACTTAGTGTGGAGCTGATGGGCTCTTTCTTCCTGATGGTTTGTCTTTCTTCAGTTCTGGGGAATTTTTACATCAGGACATGCTCCTTCTTTCTCTGCCCTCACCTCTTGGAATTGAAGGGCTCCTTCCTTCCTTCCTTCCTTCCTCCCTCCCTCCCTCCCTCCTTCCCTCCCTCCCTCCCTTCCTCCCTTCCTCCCTTTCCCCCCCTCCCCCCTCTCTTTCTTTTTTCTTTTTGTATTACATTCACAAACTCCTGTGTCTCATGGTATTGTGCCCACTTTGTGATCTTTCCATTGGAGTTCATCAGTAGAAATTAAGCATTTACAGGATATGAGCTGAATTGTGAAATAACTGTATAAAGCAGTTTGTGCTTTGCTCTGACACAGATATATCCTAATTCTTCAGTTTAAGGCAAAATTTTAACTGTACTTTCTAGATTTTTGGAGTTTATGGGTCATTTGCACATCCTACATGGTAAGGGGTTAAAATGGTCAGGATTGACTTTGCTTCTTGCTCATACCTCCAAACAAGCCTTGTCTTTAGGGTGATGGAGAGAGATTTCTATGTTCTCATTTTATCTTGTCTTACTTAATGGAGAAACCTTAAAACGTAAAAAAGCCAGCCCGGGGCTGGGAGGTGGTTCAGTGATCAGCAGCTTGCTGCTTGAGTGTGAGAGCCTAGTTCAGATACCCAGGACCCAATTAAATGCTCACTGGGTGTGATGGTCAGCCTGTACTCACATCCTCAGAAAGTAGAGTTGAGATGCCCAGGGCAAGCTGCCTATCTAGACTAGCCTATCAGTGAGCTCTGGGTTTGATTGAGAGACCCTGCCTCAATGATGAATGTGGAGGAACAATTGAAAATGATTCCCAATATCAACCTTGTGAGTCTACATGCATATATGCCCACACATGTATGCCTGCACATATGTAAACATGCATACACATATATGTATACTACACATGTATGATTGACAAAGGGGGAAAACAGGGCTCAAGATTTGCCTATCAATGTTATTTTCCTATGCTTCATCCTCTGAGGGCACATAAAAGCTTACTGTTCTGACAACCAGAAATTGAATTTTATTATGTCAAAGTCCATGTATGAACTTTAAAATCTGACTTTAAGTTATTATTGTCATTAAAGATTTGTTTTTAATTATGAGTACATACGTATGTGTAGTGGTGGTGGTGGTGGTGGTGGTGGTGGTGGTGGTGGTGGTTGTGGTGTGTGTGTGTGTATGAGTATAGGTACATGTAGAAGCCAGAAGAGGGCATCATATTCCTTGGAGCTGGAGTTATAAGTGGTTCATATCATTGGTGCTGGAAAACAAACTTGGGTCCTCTGGAAGGGCAGTATGTATTCTTAGCCTCCTAGCCTATCGCATTTATTTATTTATAGAAATTTTCGGTGGCTTTAAAGTGGAAAGAGACATTACATATCTCAGCTTAGTAGGCTGAGAATGAATTACAGTACTGAGTGTTGTAACTCGTAGGAGAATGAGAGAGGAGAAAGGTTAGGTCTCTCTCTCTCTCAAACACTATTGAAGATTTGTCAATGGAGATGAATAGAACCACAACATACTCCCCCTCACACAAAACCACAGGCTTCAATTACCATACACGACAAGAAAGCACTGTGGGATCTTAGGCAGAACCTTACTCAGTTCAGTTGGCCAAGCCGCCATTTTCACTTAATAATGTATCATTCCAAGACTGTAAACAGGAGTAACAGTTACCTCCTTTACTGGTTACCTGAGAATATTATTTTAATGAACATATCCTTATATGAGTGAGCTTGCTTCTAGTCAGTGTTGGCTAATTTAATGTCAACTTGAGCTAAAGTCATCAGAGAGAAGGGGCCCCATTTGAGCAAATACCTCCAAAAGATTAGACTGTAGGCAATCCTGCAGAGCATTTTCTTAATTAGTGAGTGACAGGGGAGGGCTCATCCCATTGTGTGTGTGTGTGGTGGTGGTGGGGGGTCACCTCTGAGCAGACGATCCTGGGTTCTATGAGAAAGCAGTTTGCACAAGCTTCAGGGAGTAAGCCAGTAAGCTGTAGCCTCTGCATCAGCTCCTACTTCCAGATTGCTGGCATGTTTGAGTTCTGTCCTGACTTCCTTCAGTTATAGACTAAGGTCTGGAAGTATAAGGTGAAATAAACATTTTCCTCCCAAAGTCATTTTGGTTATGGTATTTCATCACAGCAGTAATAATCCTAATTTGGACATAGTCTAAATTATTGTCATTATTTCAACAACTAAAATGGCGCTGTCTGGATTGTGTTCTAGCCTCCCTTCTTCAGCCACACCCTATCAGTCACTATTAATGGAAAGGTTGGGGGTCAGGAAACTCAGCTCACCTCAGACTATGGTGTTCCAGTTAACTCAAGTCATTGGTAGAGCACCTGGTTTCTTGCTATTGATTAATTAGACACAGTGCCAATTTGACTGAAGAAAAGTCTTTCTAAGGCCTTTCTTGAGAAGCCTGGCTCATTATGAGAGAGAGAAGGATTAAAGGATACATTCATTGCCCATCTTTGGGTTTGAGTGTTGTCTGTGTGGTACATCTGTGGTCACCCTACCACCAGCCTTTGTGTGGTGCACTGTGTTGGAGAACATGAGGTTGCAAGAGGGCAACCTATGCCCACTTCATGCTCTGTGGAGAAAGTGGGTGTGGCCTGGTTGTGTTTCCTCTTATCTATGGGTCACATCTTCCTTTAGGAACGAAGGAAGAGAGGTGGGCAAGTGTCTGTTCACCTGGGAACCTTGGGATTGTCCCTGATGCCTACCACAGGGTCTCATGAAGAGTGCGGGCTCAATTCTAGGTAACTTGGGGATATGGTCCCAGATGCTGACTTTGAGCAGTTATTGGATCAACTGGATGTTTGTATTTTCAAAAAAAGTTTTTCTTTCTAACAGTTCACTTCCAGTCAATAGGGAGGATTTTCCAACTGGTTTTTACATATTTTGAGATGCAGTCTTACTGTATTACGCTGGCTGGCATGGAATTTGTTAAGTAAAAATGCTGGTTTTGAATTTGCCATAATCCTCCTGCCTTGGCCTCCTAAGTCCTGGAATGCAAAGCATGAAACATCTCACTTATAATACAACTGACTTTTAAAAAAATATATTAATCAGACTAGAGCGATGGCTCGGCAGTCAAGACCATTAGCCATTCTTCCAGAGGACCCAGGTTCAAGTCCCAGCACCCACATGACAGCTCACAGCTATGTAATTCCAGGTCCAGGAGTTCTAACACTTTCACACAGATACACATGCAGACAAAACACTCATGCACATAAAATAAAATAAGTAAATAATAAAAACCATTGCATGTCTAAACTGTGTTGCGACCATGTTCATCCCCATTGTTATTATTTCCTTTGCACTATTGCCCACCCCTCAGCAGGGGTCCCCTTCTGTGTGTGTGTGTGTGTGCGTGCGTGTGTGTACACGCACGTGCGTCGTGCAGTTAGCCATGGTCCTGTAAGTTCAAGACTGCTAGGGCCATGTCATATCCAGAAGACAGTATGTCACCATGCTCCTTCCCCCTCCAGCTCTTCTAGTCTTTGTTCTCTCTCCCCGCCATGTTTCCTGAGCCTTAGAGGGGTGATGCTGATGTGGTGCTTGGGGCTGGGCTCGCAGCAGTCATTTTCCCTCGGTACCTTGCCCACCCAACTTTTTTTTTTATTAGATATTTTCTTTATTTACATTTTGAATGTTATACCCTTTCCTGATTTCCCCTCTGAAAAATCCTTATCCCCTCCTGCCTCCCCCTGTTCATCAATCCACCTACTCCTGCCTCCCTGTCCTGGCATTCCCCTATATTGGGGCATTGAGTCTTCTCAGGACGAATGGCCTCTCCTCCCTTTGATGCCCAACAAGGCCATCCTCTGATACATATGCAGCTAGAGCCATGTGTACTCTTTGGTTGGTGGTTTAGTCCCTGAGAGCTCTGGGGGTACTGGTTGGTTCATATTGTTGTTCCTCCTATGGGGCTGCAAGTTCCTTCAGCTCCTTTGGTCCTTTCTCTAGCTCCTCCATTGGGGACCTTGTACTCAGTCCAATGGTTGGCTGAGAGCATCCACCTCTGTATTTTTCAGGTACTGGCAGTGTCTCTCAAGAGGTAGCTATATCAGGCTCCTGTCAGCAAGCACTTATTGTCATCCACAATAGTGTCTGATGATGACTGTATATTGGATGGATCCCCAGGTGGGGCAGTTTCTACTCCACACTTTGTCTCTGTATCTCCTCCCATGGGTATTTTGTTTCCCCTTCTAAGAAGGACCAAAGTATACACACTTTGGTCTTCCTTCTTCTTGAGCTTTGTTTGTTCTGTGAATTGTATCTTGGTTCATAGCAGCCTTATTTATAATAGCCAGAAGCTGGAAAGAACCTGGATGTCCCTCAACAGAGGAATGGATACAGAAATGTAGTACACTTACACAATGGAATACTACTTAGCTATTAAAAACAATGGTTTTATGAAATTCTTAGGCAAATGGATAGAACTAGAAAATATCATCATGAGTGAGGTAACCCAATCACAAAAGAACACACATGGTATGCACTCACTGAGAAGTGGATATTAGCCCAGAAGCTTGGACCGCCCAACTTTTTAAACATGTGGTCCAGGGCAGTTGTAGACCTCATACAAATGAGATCTGTATATTTTCTCTTCATGAAAATTGAGGGTGAATGCACATTGAAACATTTTCAGTGAAATGCAATGAGAAGATAAACCTTAGAGCTTGCACAGGTGGTATGCACTTTGTCCATCTGTCCATGCATCCATCTGTCCATGCATGCATCCATCCATCATCTGTCTGTTTGTCTGCCTGCCTATCTGTCTGTCTGTCTGTCTGTCTGTCTATCTCTATCATCTTTCTATTTTTTGAGGCAAGGTTTCTTTGGTTATTCTGGAACTTGCTTTGTAGACCACGCTAGCCTCAAACTCAGAGATCTGCCTGGCTCTGCCTCCTGAGTGCTGAGATTAAAGGTGTGCACCTCCACACCCGGCAAATATACGCACTCTTATTTGCTTCTTCTCTCTGCACATCACCGTGACTTGACCATACCTTGTCTCTTGATCTCAGGCTGTGGTTAAGCCTCAGGGCTACCTTTTATTTTTTATGTCCTAGTGGTCTCCAGATGATCAATACCTACGTCTTCTGCCAAAAAGTCATAATGTCATAGATCCAGCCAATTCTAGACAAGCATATTTGCATCTAGAGCTGAGGGGTGCCAGTGACGGTTTGAGCTGAGCTGCCATGAATGCTGTATGTCTCTGGTTTGTTGTAGATTCCTATGCTGGGAAAATTCTAGTTTGTGATAAGGAATGAAGGATTTTGTGCTCTGCTCAAGCGGCTTGCTTTGCAGTCTCTAGATTCAAGTTAGATAAATAACAAGGGCTGCGTCTGGCCTGGAGAGATGGCTCAGTGGTTAAGAGCACTTGGCTACTCTTTTAGAGGTCTTGAGTTCAATTCCCAGAAACCACATGGTGTCTCATAACCATCTGATGCCCTCTTCTGTCATGCAGACATACATGCAAATAGAGCACTCATATGCATAAATAAATAAATCTTAAACAAAAAAACAAAGACTGTACCACTAGATCTGCCAACATGGGGGAGGGGGGAGGTGAGCCCAGGAGGCCCCACCCCTAGACAAAGAACTATAGCAGGTATGGAATGAGGAGAGGGGGAGAAACAGTCTTCCCAAGGGACAGGCGCATCAGCTGGCTATCCAGTACCAAATGGTTAGCCCCCCAAACATATAAACACAAGTAACATGATATAGATTGAACAGGTCATGTGCACATATGCAACATATGCACACACACACACACACACACACACACACACTATAACAATAAGACAAAAGGAAGCCACAAATTTGAAAGACAATGTAGGGTAGGGGTACATGGGAGGTTTTGGAGGAAGAAGAGGGAAAGGTAAATGTTATAATGGTTTTATAATCTCAAAAAACATTTTAAAAGCCAGGCCATGGTGGTGCATACCTTTAATCCCAGCACTTGGGGAAGAGAGGCAGGCAAATCGCTGAGTTCAAGGCCAGCCTGGTCTACAAAGCGAGTTCCAGGACATCCTGGGCTACAGAGAGACCCTGCCTCAAGAAAGAGCAACAACAATGACAATGACGATGACGACAACAGAATAGATAGCCAACTGTGGTGGCACAGGCCTTTCGGAGGCAAGACAATCTCAGAGAGTTGAGGGCAGACTCCTCTCACACAGCAAGTTTTAGAACAGCCAGAGCTATATAGAGAGGCCTTGTCTCAAAGCAAAAACAGTGATGGTGAAACAGCTTAGTTGGTAAAGTGCTTAGCTTGCAAATATAGGACCTATCTCAGTTAGGGTTCCTAGTGCTGTGATAAAACACCATGACCAAAGACAACCTGGGGAGGAAAGGGTTTATTTCATCTTACAGCTTGGAGTCCATCATCTAAGGGAGTCAGGGTAGAAGCTTGAAGCAGGAGCCCACAGTGTAGCCACTGGCTTTTCTACCAGACCTCTTTGTTTCCAGAATAATGACTCTGAGACTGAATTATTTCTGAATAAATGCCTAGGCCATAAGCTAGGACTTGTTCCTGCTAGCTTGTAACTCAGTTATCCAGTTTATTCCATTCTAATCCTGCCATGTGGCTAGTTTTCTCTCCTCAGGTTCACGGGCCGTTTCCATCAGTTTTGGGGGAGGATTTCCCAGTGCCTGACTCTCCCAGAATATTCTCTCCAGGCAGGAACTCCCACCTCCTATTTCCTGCCTAAGTTAATAGGCCAACAGCTTTTTATTGGCAGGTGATGTTTCCACACAGTGCACAAGAGATTCTCTCTACATTGGAGGGTGGATTATCAGACACAGAGGCCATGGAGAAAGGCTGCTTACAGGGCATGTAAGTTATTTGGTGACCTCCAAGTCTCCCTTGAAAGACAGAGATTATGCTCCATTTGTATTTGTGTCTCTGGTCCTCTCAAATTTTATTTTTACATGGCCTGTTCATCCTTAGAGCTGCTGAAAACTTCTCAGGGGCCACCGCCTCCTCCGCACTTCACGTGTTTCCTATGCATTCACTAAGGAATTGGTTTAGATGCTGAGATTATTTTTTCTTGCCTTTTCTGGTCATTTCAGTTTACAAAAGGCCAAACTAAAGCTGACCTTAGGCTCTTATGGGGTGTAGATATGTGACCACATATGGTAACATCTCCTGGTTCTCTACACAGGTAAACAAGTTGATGGTGATTGTAGAAAATCAGTAGAAACCTTTACAAAGAAAGAAATCACCACAGAATGTCTGCATTTCCTTCCAGTCTTTGTCCTGCAGAGGATAGGGTCTAGGCATGGCCAGACACTCAAATCTGCGGGTTCTAGACCTCTCACATAAAATGGCATGGTGTTTGGGCATAATCTATGTCCGCTCTCCTAAATACTTAATTGTCTTTAGATTGCCTAAGATTCCTAACTCAAAATAAATGCTGCATAAACAGCTGCTATAGTCTATTGTGTAGGGATTAATGACAAGAAAAAAGTCCTATGCATGTTCAGGAGATTTGTTTTTAAAGATTAGTGTGTGTGTGTGTGTGTGTGTGTCCATTTGAGAGCAGGTGCCTTCAGAGACTAGAAGGAGGCAGCACACCTGCCAGAGTTAGAGCTACAGGTGCTTGTGAGCCACACAGTGTAGGTGCTGGGTCCTGAACTCCAGCTCTCTACAACAACAGGATGGCCTCTTAACTGGTGAACCATCTGTTCACTCCCTGAAAGAATTTTTTTTTAGTACTGTGCATTAAACCCAGAGCTTTGCACTGTAGCTCTCAACCACACCCTTCTCTGATTCTGCATATGTAGAGGCATGGTCATGTTGGCCAATTGGATTACTTCAATAAATGGCCTCCAAACCGGTTGTTGTTTTTAGTAATAACCAATAACATTGGATTTCTCCATACCATTAAAATGTTTCCATGGAGGCCAGCAATGATGGTGCACATCTTTAGTCCCAGTACTCAAAAGGCAGAAAAGGCAGGCCCATCTCATGAGTTCGAGGCCAGCCGGGTCTACAGAGCTAGTTCTAGGACAGCCAGGGCTACACAGAGAAACCCTGTCTCAAAAGATTAAAACATTTTTTTCCATGAATTTGTTTTGTCAGCTACTTTATCTTTTGAAAGTTTGTGAATTTAAAACCCACTAAAGTCTATTCTACTCCTTTGAGTGATATATTTGTATGTGCTAGGACGTTCCTGTTTATGTCAACTTTGCAAAGATTTACCTATGGAAGAGCAATTCTTCAAGCAAACAAAAGAAGCACTAGCTCGAAAGTACAAACATTTTCAAGGCTTCTTTTGTTTTAGGTAAATTTAAAAGTGTGCCCGTGATTACACTTTTTCAGAGATGCAACATCTGTCCACTTATAGTCAAGTAACTGTTCCTACTGTAGAAGAAAACAAACCTCCTGTTGAGAATGTTAGCCCATAAAGGACAGCAAAAGCAAAGTCTGATGTACCAAACAGGCCGGATAACAGAACCAGGCCACGGCGCTCTTTAGGGAAATTGGCTTGGAGGCTCTCTTGAGTCTGAGCTCCTCCAGGATTCTGCCATCTATCTGGTTCTTGCTGGATATACTTGTCTGGGTTTCACTGGCATCTGGCTAGAGGTACAACCAAGAACCAGCAGTCAGGGATGGAGCAGAGGGAAGAAGAGAGGGGCTGGGAGGGAGGTGTTCAGCCTCTGCTGGGCTCTGGATTTGGCTCCGGGCAGCTCTTCTCTGCTCTCTGCCTGATCAGTATACAGCCCCAGTTTCTCCTCTGAATTTTCCATTCACGAGGCTTCTTAGAGGTAAAGTGGGTGTGAAGTCTTGATGCAGCAGGGACATCCTTTCATTTCAGGGAGAGGATAATTTATATAAAAGGAAACATCGAAAGTGAATTTTTATATATTTAAAGAATTTAAGCTATTTACCCAGAGGCAGAAATGATTTGAGGCTTAGGGAAAACCATCACGGATAATTTGAAATTCATGCATCATTATTAGATTTAAAGTCAATCCTTCTTTATCTACATTGCATCCATCTAACTTTAAGAGAAGCCTCTGAGAGGTTTGAGTGGACTTTATTATTATTATTTATTTATTTATTTATTTATTTATTTATTTTTACTGTGAAGAGATGGCACGTCTTTAAAAACAAAACAAAACAAACCCTCGATTTTTCACAGTAGTAAACTGGCAGTAAATAACTAGTGTCATAGCAACTGGCATTTAACCCACACGTTTCCCAAATTAAATATGGTGTATGCAGATTTGTCGTATGACCACAAGGCAGATGCAGAGGGGTGAGTGGCTGCAGAGAATGTTTATTTAAGATAGCGTGGAGTGTGGCGGTGGCGAGCTTGGTGTCGGCCCTGACTTACTTCAGCATCTGAGTACTGCCTATTGCCATGGAAACCCCATGGTTTCTCCATATTTATGTTATCCATGCTTAGGTATGAAGGACCAATGCCCCAAGTCCCATCCCTGACAATTCGTTCTTGGGAAATCTTAGGATTTTTTTTTTTTTTTTTTAACATTCTGTTCAGGATTGCTGTGTAATTTTTTGCCATTCCTTCATTCCTAATTCTTTAAGGGTGAAGGAAGGCAGGTTTTTATTTGTTTTGTTTGCTGTTGTTTATTTTATTTTCACATTCACTTGAATTTGGTTTTAGCTCGAAATAGTTTTTTTGAGGACCAGAAATGAATCTTGTAGCAACCGAGAACCCAGATTGCCGGCTTGGCCTGCAGGAACATCTGTCAACTTGACCATTTTTTCCTTTTTGAGAATCCCACTAAATTTTATTCAGGAGTCCCTTCCCAGCCAAATGTATTGTTTCCATGGATACAATTAATGGGGAAAGCAATTTATAAGACTGATGTAAAAAATGAGCGCACCACCAGCCCCCCTGCCGGTCACATTTAGAGACTGGGAGAAAGAGGTCAGCCCTTGTGGGCCTGGCGGAAGCTCTAGCAGGAAGCACAACAAAGAGAGCCAAAGTCGGAAGGGAAGTGTAGGGAATCACCTAGAAAGATGGCAGGACGTGGAAGATGCCACCCAAATGGGATGCCTTTTCACTTCCTATTTGCAGAATCCACTGTGTGAAAACCTTAAAAAAAATTCCTAAAGCAAAAGAAGTGGAGACAACCTTCCCCTTCTTGTGAATGAAAGGGGTATTCAGCACAAGACAGGCAGAGCCAACATGGGGTGGGACTCCGGAGAGAATTACGTCACCAGTAATCCTCCTCACCTCCTCACCACACCCTGACACATAAAGTTATTACGACCTACCTACGTTAGGCTTCTCGGAATTTGTGTCTGTTTCTCTCAAAAAAATATACAGTGAAGTGAAGCTGGCATCAGTTCCCCTCATGATCTAAAACCTTGAAGCAAACCGTGGTTTTCTAGGCATTTAAGGCTGCCCTCCCTCCCCTGGACAGGACCTCCAATTTAAGCCCTAGCTCAGGACCAGAGTGGGAGAAAAATCTAGGGAGGTTGGATGTAAAAATTCTAGCCTAGCCCTTGCTGTACACACTTTCCAAGGTTTTGGAGTGACTGTTAGGGGTTTGTTATCTTCTCCTCTCACCCTGATTTAGGGGAAGAAATAAGTCTGAACTATTGTGCTCAGTTTTCTACCACCGTGCACCGTGCCTGTGACACCCACTAAGACGGTACCTCTTTCTTATTGTCTTGTACACACTAGAGCTGTTGTGGAGTAAGCCAGTATAAAAACTAAGAATGTGGATGAGTCTCTGTCTCTGAGGGTGAGTAAGTACAGTTTAATTGCTTACACGAAAATATATTTGGAAAACTATTTGTTTATGTTTTAGCACCCAGCTGCCTTGTTTTGTTGACTGCCTGAAAGATGCAGGTTTTTTTTTTTTTTTAAACATTTCTTCCCTGCAGAGGGCAGTCTGTCTCCACAAAACAAACCCCTGTGCCCAGCAGCGGTGAGTGTGGAGAAAAAGCATTATAATTATTTTTTAAGCTGTGAATGTAAATAATTCCCTCTTTTTCCTTTGGATGAGGCTATAGGAGGGGGCGGGGAAAACCTGTTCTACATTGGAAAATTATAGATTGTGCATAGCTCGGGTGTGTGTTTTCCTGCCATCCTTTTGTATATTGTCTTGCTGACCAATTTTTTTAAAAAAGAGATTGAGTGCATTTTTTGAATAAGCATTGAGCAAGAGATGACAAGTAAGGTCTCAAGTGGAGAAGGCGATGTCAGTTAGGAAAATAAGAGAGCCATCAGGCGGGGTTGCAGATTAAAAATACATTTATAGTAAGAACGTGAACACCTACAGATTGCCCCACCAGTGCGACCAAAGTAAAACACCACAAGCTGTTCTGTTTTTAAATACAGAAATTAATTCTACTTTAAAGAGGTTTCTAGCAGAGGTTGGAGATATTTAATCTGGGAAGTGTGAGAAAATAGGTATTTCTTTTAGTCATATTTCTCTCCTGTTTGATGTGTGTCTCTGGCAGGGAGAGGAATGGATTAAATAGAGGCATGCAGTCTGGAGAAACACGGGCACCATCTCAGGAAGGATGCTCAGACACACCTAACTGATGCTTAGATAAATACATTACAGCAGAATCCTCAGATACTTCAATTTGCTTTTCTTGGACTCCAAGAGGAGGAGAGATCCTTTCTGCTGACCACAAGAACAGCTCCAGTTGTTGTTCAGGCAGATGTTGAGAGGAAGGGAAACCAGTGAGCGCTGAGCGATCATGTCAGCCGTCAGCTTCAGTGGGCGAAGTCAGCCACAATCTTGATGTAGTGATTCCTAACAGACCCAACATTTTTTATGTGATTTGTGTTTTTTTTTTTTTTTTTTTAAAAAAAAAAAACAACTGAAAAACATAGAAGAGAAATACGTAAAATGCTCCTTGCGTACACAATCACTCACTTGAGGGAAAATTCGCAGAACCGAGTGCCCCTGGGGATGCCGCAGGAATCTGCACATCACACTGATTTTCTCCGATTCGAATGCAAGTTTAGAAATGGCTCTGAGAATTTTCCTGCCTGCTTATTAACTTGCAAAGGAGCTGGAGAAACCAGCTTTCCTAAAGCAGCTCAAAATGTGATTAAAAAAAAAAATTGCGTATGTAATGTCCAGATGATTTTGCAAAGTGTCCTCTATTTATTTCTCTCTGACTGCCCGTTTCTGCTCAGGTGCAGTTACCACAGGGGAAGAGAAAGCGGGCACAAAGACCTATTGTCTCTCAGTGAAGAGGAAGACCTGGAAGTGATTTAAATTTTTTAAAAAAAAAAGAACTTATATTTTTGGAGCTGATGATCTTAAATCGTGCAGCTGTGTCACCTGCGATTTATGACAGCTGCGCCTGAGCCAGGTGGAGCAGCAGGGCAAAATGGCAGAAAAATGACCATGGGAGGGGAGGGCTCGGACTGGCCCCGTCTTCCTGTGTGAAGTTTAATCAGGTTACACAGAGCGACTTGATCCATCTTGTTAGCTGTTGGGAAACTCTTTTGAAAAGATAAATGATCAACCTTTCAAAACTTAAAGCCCAGAGAGATGGCAGAAGTGTAGGTGGCCCAGATGAGTATTCGGCCACTGCGAATGTTCCTGTTGGTGTGTTCATTTTGACCAAATGATCCATTCTATGCCATCTTGATAGTCTCCATGCAATCATGGCTGTTAGGGCCAACTGTTATGGAGGGATTTTTACTGTTACTAGTAGATTAGGGTCCAGTAGCTGATTCTGGTTTTTATTGACATTATTTTCTCCTTGTTGTCCAGGTCAACATCTCATTCTCTGTTCAAGAAGGATAGGGTGAGACAGTCCTAATATCAACTTAGCTTCACTTTGAGGGCTAAAGGATTTTGTTGTGGTGAGTTGACAATGAGCAGACCTCTATTCTGCGTGATATTGGTATCATCTGGCATTGTCCTATCATAGCTGATAGTGGCAGGCCACATGTAATGCTTTTCTAGAGTTTCAAAACAAGCATAAAATATTAGCTTATATTCCTTTTCAGGGGTAGTTAGTCCCTGTGCCATCAGTAACAATGAGCACAGATTTGGCTTCTTCGGCTAAACACATCTCAACTTGACTTGTGTCCATCCTCTTGTTTTAAATGGGTACTGCCTAAAACCCCTCAGATTTTAAACATTAAATGCATTGAACATGAGAACAAATCTGTGAAAGTTTTTGAAGGCTTCCCAAGAGCTAAAGAAGTAGAAAATTAGACAGAAAGGTCGCTTAGCTTAAAAAAAAAGAAAAAGAAGGCTTTCGACCTGTGAAATTCATGGATTGTTAATGTCATTAAAATTGATATGACTGAGGGCAGCTTGTACTCTTTCTGGATAAATGGTTAGATATGTGTTTGTGTATATGTACGCGTACATAAAACCAGGAGTCCTTTATATTAAAACGTGCCTAGTTTTGACTATGGCTAGTCAGGTATACCTTGTCAACTCTCTGTGAGTTAGTATCCTTGCTGAAATATATGGGCTCACAGTGTCTACTGTGTAAGATGCATGCCACAAACAACGGGGGTTTTGTTTGTTTGTTTGTTTGTTTTGTTTTTTCTGAGACTTTAGATACAACATGCACAGAGAAAGGGACAGGCAACTTTGATAAGGCTTGAAAAATTAAAAACTACATTTCAGTCTGTATGAGTCCATATTCTGTAGTGATTTTAAAGCCGGAGTTTTCTTAAACTTTTAAGACTAGGTTTATGTTACAAAAAACATTAAAAGATTTTTTTCTCTGCTCCTCTCCCCACCCAAAAAAAAGTGTGTGTGTGAGTTTTCATATTTGATTGGGAAATTAGAGGCATCTAGCACTGTGGTCCCCATCTCTGTCTCTGGGTGGCCTCATGCTAGGTTTTTCTTGCCATTTTCCCTAGACCAGTGCAAACAAATCCGCAAGGGGACTTGGATTTTCCAGCCATTTTGGATCTTCGCCGTCGCCAGACTCTTAATTCCTCCCGAGTCTACAGTGTTGCATTTGCTCTCATTACACCAAAGACATCCCTTGGAATGGCTCCTCACTTTCTTCCCATTCCTTTCATTTGCAGATGAAAGGCAAATGCATATTTAAAAAATATAAATAAATACAAGGTGGTTAGGGCCATTTATCACACTCCCTGTCTGCGGGGTCTTTGTGTCTGCCCCTGCTGTGTGCATTACATTACATTTCTGAACCTGTTGGGAGTGGGTATTTCTTCCTATTTCTTTTTTTTCTTTTGTAGTCTATTAAAATAAAAATATTTTTATCCGGCAGAAACATCTATTGGGGTTCTTCTACAGTGTTGCTCCACAAGCCTTTGCAGGACCAAAAAAAAAAAAAAAAAGGTTATCTAGGATCTTGTTTTTGTTTTTGTTTTTTGTTGTTTTTGTTTTTTGTTTTTTGAATGAGAAAATCAAAAGTCTAATTGTTAAAACACAGTGTGTCCTTTAATGTCAGGAAAGGAGAATTAAATTCCTGGTGGCAAAGCAACAGGGAACAGAGAAAGAGGGGAGGCAAGTGGAGCCTCTGGAATTGGGGGTTTGTGGTCAGAAGTAATAAGGAAGCCCAGGCTTCTGAATGGAAGGTGAAGCGCTTTTGACTCGTGGACCTGGGGAGGCAGCGTTTGCAGCAGCACTCAGCGAGGAATACTCGCTCAGGAATAAACGCAGTGACGTGATCTCTTGGGCATTCACCCTTCTGCCTCTAAGTTCAATTATTTCTTAAAAGTCCCAGTTTTCGAATGGTCCCCACCCGAGACACGGATGCAAACTCAGGAGGTGGACTATCACCTACATAGCAACTTGGGGCAGTCCTGGAATAAAAATCATTACATGGATGGTTTACAAGGATAGCTACCCTTGCTTGTAACAGGGCTGGGGCCGTTTGACCCATACCTTCATTTCCGATTCAGAGGGGGAGGCAGTTAGACAGTTCCTTCTCAGTGATGTCCACCCCTTTGTGGGTTGGAGAGCTAAACAGGGCACCCCAGTTGGGAACTTGACTCAAGACTGCCTTCAGAGATCTGTCTGCCACCAGACTCTCAGTTTGGAATTTTGCTCAGTGGTATTTGTCATCCCCATGTATTTCAGGGTACAGATATGGGACAAAGGGCTAGATTCCTACTTTGGTTTTTAATTGAACTGTAACAGAATAGTTTTTTTGTTTTTGTTTTTAGAGGAGAGTGCAGTGGATCTTGACAAAAAACCTGGAGGCATATCTCAGCATACAAATAGTTAAAATATCCACTCATCCGAGTCTGAAGGCAGTTGCTCAGGCTGTCAGACCGGTTGACCAGTGTCAGACTACCCTGACAGAGCAGCACACCTTCATTGCATCATAAATAAAACAGACAAATTACTACAGCCTCCCCCCCCCCCCCTTTAGGATGGAAAAGCACGGAGAGAGGGGAGGGATAAGGATTAGGGGGGGAGGGGTGATTTGGAGGGTGTGTGTAGGGAGTGAAGAATTAGAGAGAAAGGGGAAAAAAAAGATCCTTTCAGTCCCTCCATGAATCTCGGCATGGCAGCCGAGAACAATGAGGAAACCAGGCAATTACCTGGAATCCCGGTCCCTTATCCAGACGTAGAAAATGTAGTCTTCTTCCATCCCCCACCCCAGCCGCTCCTCCCCTCCCCCACCCTCTAATTCCGTTCTTTCCAGGAAGGCCCAGATGTAACAAAAGGGAAGGTTTCTGATGGTGAGAGCTCCAGCAGGGCTTCAGGGCCCCAGTCTATCATGAAAGAAAATGGGAAACACTTTTTTTTTTTTTTTTTAATTTTGTGCCTTTCCAGACTTTGATAACCGCTGATGCCGTCACAGTGAAAAAACCCAAGCAGAAAGGTATCCTACAGCCCGGAACTTCCTCCCCCGAAAGTCAAATGGTAATACTAAACATCACCTCACACGGGTATGCTAAGAAGCTACCACATCCTAGCAGCCATGTAGCTGTGGGAGTAGCTGGGCATTCTGGGGGAATTCTGGGATGGGTCAGGACTTCCCCCACAAGAGGCTTTTCAAAGTCTCTGGAGGACTTTGGTTTTGTTTCTTAGGCAATTGGTGTGCCAAGAGATGGCCCTGGTACCCCAGGTTTTCCTCCCAGGATGAAGACATTGCTGGCTCCAGTGATCTGACAGGCTTTGTGCTCCAGGCACACTCAGACGGGCAAAAGGGAAATGTGTGTGCGCATCTAGTTACAGGCCAAGCAGGAGGGTTTGAGGAGCCCATCTGTAGAAAAATGATTTTGGAGCAAGAGAGTATATGTGTGACTTCCTGTCACTTAAACTCCACTCCTCACAAGGGCTAGAGTGGACCCGCTCTGGCATCTCACATCTGTTCCCACCCACTGACAAAGGTAGGACTCTCTCTGCGGTGGTGTTCAATGGTGTGAGGCTCTCTAACGTATCACACACACACACACACACACACACACACACACACACACACACACACACACACACACATACACTTCTTGTCTTGACTGGTAGCTCATAAAAGAAGACGGGAGCCCGGGGTTAGGGTGTGGCCGGCAGCTCCTTGCAAAGATTCCTCCCTGCGCTTTTTACCACCCATGCTCAACCACTGTGGAAGGAACTTAGCACACTCAGGATCCCATGGCAACACTTACCCAAGATAGTGCTTGGACAAACAATGAAGCAAACCTCCCAGGTTAGGGGAGTGCAGAGACTGAGACCCCACCTCTGCCAGAGTACGCTTGTGGGCAATCAGGAGCTTACTTAACCTTTTAAGTAAAGCAGACTTACTGGGAAGGCCATTGTTTCAGGGGAGTAGTGGTGTTTGGTTTCAAAGCGAACGACAGCTAGCTAGCTTTCCTTAAAGTGTGGTTTACAGCTCAAATTGTGTAGTTTTCACCCTATCTGTTTTCACAGCCTAGTAGTTTGGTTCCTGAGGGCTGAAACCTTCACGTGGACTGCCTTGAATCACGTCGTAAGAGTTGGACATTTGGATTCAAGAGTCTAGTTCAAATTACAGTTTTGCCTCTTGACTGGGGAGCTAGTTTCTTTTCTTCGTGCTTCCGTGACCTACCAGAAGCAACTCAAGGGAGGAAGGTCTTATTTTGGCTCATGGTTTCCGAAATAGAGTCTGGTGTGTTGGAGGAGACAAGGAAGGGAAGACCCAAGCCTCGGGCAGGGCCTCCAGCTGGGTAACCAGGTGTTTAAACACAGGAGCCTGCTGGGAGCTTTTTACAGACAAACCATCATACTTGGCTCCATGTCAGGGAGTGACTCACAGAAGCTGAGCTTTAGCCCCTTCAGCGTCCCCCCAACCCCCCCCAAAAAAACCTTATACAACAAAAGATCGTATCTGGAGTCTGTTTTAAGAAACAAAAAGCGGGGCTGGAGAGATGGCTCAGCGGTTAAGAGCACTGACTGCTCTTCCAAAGGTCCTGAGTTCAAATCCCAGCAACCACATGGTGGCTCACAACCATCCTTAACAAGATCTGACACATCCTTAACAAGATCTGACACTCCTCTTCTGGAGTGTCTGAAGACAGCTACAGTGTACTTACATATAATAAATAAATAAATCTTAAAAAAAAAAAGAAAAAACAAAAAGCATTACCTATCATCTGGTGAGCTAAGGCACCTGGTGTGTGTGTGTGTGCACGCGCGCACGTGCACACACACACTTGCCTGTCCATGGCTGTGGATTTTGAACCCATAGAGTCAGTTAACCTCAGACCAAAACTTCTGAAAAGTCAGGACTGAACATGTATAGACTTTCTCCCAATCATCATCACTGTTTTCTATACTGTGTGGTATAAGAAAGTTTTACTTAGCATATACATTGTGTTAGGCATAATAAATAAGCGAGAGTTAGCTAAAAGCGCATGGGAGCTATATATACATTATTCACAGATAATAAATACACTACTACTCTAATGAACTTGAGTTGTTTGGGATTTTGCTAGTTCTAGGGGTGAGGGGAGGCACACGTACATTACTAAGTATGAATAAAATCTCGACATCCCCCAAGCCAAGAGGTGGCACGAGGCAGAATGAGCTTTGTGGCCAGTGGTGGGTCTGAAAAGCCCCAAGTTTGTCTTGCTGGAAACTGAAGATGCCCTGGAAGACATCCAGCCCACAGGGACTGGGAACTTCAATGACTCGGACAGCAGTTACTGTGACTAATTTGAAGATGATGGGAAGCAACCACCCTGTTTTTACACTAGCCTTGGACGTTTCTAAATACACAGTCCATGGATCAGAATTGAGCTTCAGTTTTGCTGGGACCTAGGGAGACCCAGGACGAATGGCTAACTGAGATGCCCGTTTAATGCGTCGAAGCGGACTCTGGCTGCCAGGCTCCCTCGGTCCCTACCTGGCAGAGGGTCTTCCTGGCTGGCATACTCTGCCCACTGTCCCGAAGTCTCTAATCCAGGACTGGTCTGGGCTTCCCATTCCCCAGGATCTGATTCCTGTAAAAGCTCAGCCATTTTGGCTACAGATCCTTTTGGGGTTCTTGGCTTCTTGGTCTCTTGACCCTTGGATGCTCTCTTCTCCCTCCACTTCCCTATCAGTGCCTCAATTTCTCTCTCTCTCTCTCTCTCTCTCTCTCTCTCTCTCTCTCTCTCTCTCTCTCTCTCCCCCCCCCCCCAGGGGCCCAGTTTAGTCTGGACTCTTCCTGATGTCTCTTGTCAATGTTCTCCCTCATATCTTCTCTTGTCAATGTTCTCCCTCATATCTACAAAACAAAACAAAACAGAACAACAAAACAAAACAAACCACCTGCCTTCTTCTTAATCCAAACCTAGTGGAACAATCATATGTACACACACACACACACACAAACACACATATAAATTTATTCACTTTGGAAAACAAGTGGAGGATAGGGCTAAAGATAACATAAATATACATTAGCTTTAAATATACATTAACTTTCTTACTATGTTCCTTGGAGATTTGTTTTTGTTTTTGTTTTTACATCTAGAGGGATTACAAATCATTCTATAGGGACATCAGGGCAGGGGATGCTGTTGCATATTAAGACCGCAGTTTTGTGGATCCTTGCAAGGCTTTTCCTTAATGTGATGTAAAGGTTTGTAAGCTGTCATCTCTCTGCTTGTAGGCTGTGTTTTACATAAAACCCTTCAGCTTCATTGACACCAACCTGGATGGCGGTCTCATTTCTATTTACAGTCCTGAGGTAGCGTTAAGCCCAAACGGCATTAATAAAACGAGCAACGGATCGACGTTTGGATGCTCGCGACAATTGGTACCACTTTTTTTGAGGGCACGCAATGGCCAGCCTTTCTGGAAATTTGTTTTGCTAAACCTTTTCTTCAAATTCTTCTCTTGCCCTTTGACCTTTGACTCCCTTTTCTCCGCCCCCCCCCCCCGCCCTCTCGGCTCCTTATGCCCATCTTTTAATCTCCTCCCTCTTTTCTTAGCCTCCCTCCTGTTGTTCATCCTCCCAGCCCCTCACCTCTTCCTTCCTTTGCCCCCCCTCCTCCTCCCCCCTTTCTTCCCTCCCTGCTTCCCCCTCTCTTCTTGCCTCTCCGTCCTCTCTCCTCCCTCATCTTTTTTTGCCCCCTCCTTCCCCTTTTCGTCCCCCATTCTTTTTTTTTTTTTTTTGCTTCCTCCTTTCAGTCCCCCCACCCCCCACTCCCTTTCTCTCTCTTTGTCATTTCTCTGTGTGAGATGCATTCTTCACAATACCCCATCTTCACTGCTTTGTAGTTAACTCTGTGATGATGGTGTGGAAATTGACCATTGCCTAGCAATCCCGTGTGTGCGCGCACGCAGCTTCTGCCGGCGAGCCTGCTCGGCTGGCCGCCCCCTTCCCTCCGCAGCAGCGCTCTACCTTCCTCTGCCAGCGCTTCCCGCTTCCCACTGTTTGTCGCCTTCTACCTCGACACTCTGCATCCTCCCGGATGCTTCCTAGGGTTTCTTTTGAAATTGATGCTAGCCTTTTGTTCCAGGCGCACTCTGAGCTCCTGGGTCAGGCAGCTCGCAGCCTCCCTGGGGCAGTGCTCTGATGAATTTTGGCATGGCCAGGCTGTTTAACAACTCCATTGCAGAAGTGCCAGCTTCCTCCAAGACTGAAAGGAGCTGTGATGAGGGTTTTTTTTTTTTTTGCCCCCCCAAAGGCTCCACCAGGTTCCAAAATACCAAAGATTCCTGCAGATCTCTAAATTATGTGGCAATTTTTAGAGCCACACCTACCCAATAAAAGTGAATTTTCTGTTGCAGGAAACATAGCTACTCTGATCTTATTAGTTGAGGGCTCGGGTGTTCCTGAGACCATGTTGTTGTATTCAATGGTTTGTTATTTCAAATTTCAGGTCCTGTCAATCTTCCCTCATGGGTGGTTATCAGCTATGCTGCATCTTTGCCATCAAGCTCGTGTTTTGCCTTTTTATAAGTCATAATTGCTATGAAAGAGTCTGCCAATTAGTTTAATGTTTGTCTTTTCAGAAACATTTAGAAGTTGTCCATACTGAGTACACATATTTTTTCATTATTTACTTTAGATTATTTGTGTGGGGTGTTTTGCCTACGTGTAAATAAGTACACTACATGTACCTAGTGTCCTTAGAGACCAGAGAGCGAGTCCCTGGTGCCACAGTTACAGGCAGTGTGAGCTACCAACTTGGGTGCTGGGAACTGAACCCAGATCCAGTAAGTTCTCTTAACCGTGAGCCATCTCTTTAGCCACCATGACTATATCTTTTTTGAGGGTTGAACCAGTTATTTTAGAACCAGTCATTTAGCCCGTTTCTGCTTGCATGTGAAAAATTATTTAAATTAGGGTATGTGGCCATCCATGCATAGCTGTGGGTTCTGTATTCATGGGCTTCAACAGCATTCAGAAAATAGTTAGGGAAAGAGTTGTATCTGCTGTAGGCAGGTATAGACTGTTTGTCTTGTATCATTTATGAAATAGTACATTGGCAGGGTCTGTTCACACAGCAGTCTGCACATGAGTTCAATATACAGGGAATGGATTGAGGGTGAACCTCGTTCTGTGATAGATCATATGTATATATTACCATTTGTTGATTACTATTTCTTTTTTTTTCTTCCTTCCTTCCTTCCTTCCTTCCTTCCTTCCTTCCTTCCTTCCTTCCTTCCTTCCTTCTTCCTTCCTTCCTTCTTCCCTTCCTTCCTTCCTTCCTTCCTTCCTTTCTTTCTTCTTTCTTTCTTTCTTTCTTTCTTTCTTTCTTTCTTTCTTTCTTTCTTTCTTTCTCTTCCTTCCTTCCTTCCTTCCTTCCTTCCTTCCTTCCTTCCTTCCTTCCTTCCTTCCTTTCTTTCTTTCTTCTTTCTTTCTTTCTTTCTTTCTTTCTTTTTTTCTTTCTTTCTTTCGGCATGGTTTCTCTATGTAGCCCAGGCTGGCCTAGAATTCACAATGTAATTTAGGATGGCTTCGAACTCCTTGTATTTTTCCTGCCTCAGTCTCCCAGTGCTGAGATCATAGGTCCTACTTATTTTGCTAGTTAGAAGTTTTTTTTATAGTGCATGTGCATGTGTGCATGTTTGTGTGTGCATGTGTGTGTATGTATGTATATGTATGTACTCATGTGCATGTATGAGTATGTGTGTACATGTGTGTATGTGTATGCATGTATGTATGTCTGCATGAGTGCATGTATGTGTCTATGTATATGTATGTGTGTGCACATGTATGTGTATGTACATATATGTGTGTGTGACTGTGTGTGTGTACACATAAACACTGGTGCTTATGTGAAGGTTAGAGGAGAACTTTCTGGAGTTGGTTCTGCCATATGGGTTTTGACATTGAACCTGAGGTAACAGACGTAGTGGTAAGCACCTTTATCCACTGAGTTATCTCAATGCACTGCTCTTTAAAATGTCACTGTTGTTGACACATCACTCCGCCATTTCATGTGATTCTAGCAGCTGCAGATTTGGCTGTGGAAGGTGTATTTTGGAGTCATCTCCAGAGAATACTATAATTTATTTTGTGGTATTGAAACTTTACCTTTTATAATTATTCCATCTTTCATTTTTCTAGACCCTGGAATTGAACCTAGGGCCGTGCACATGCTAGGATGGACCATGTCCCCAAGCTGTGTCTCTTCTCGACCCCCATCCCTGACAGGATAATTTGTATTTGAATCTATCCAGCCTGGCCTTGAACTTTGGCCCCCTCCTACCTCAGCCTGATGATTGCAGCTGAGATTGCAGACCCTGTAAGGCCGGCTCCAGCTTCTGTCTCCTTCCAGCTGCTTAAAAAAACATGGTCCCTAAAAGGCAAATGATGATTTTTAACTGAAGCAACTCTCATGCTGTGTAGCAGAGAAAGCAACATCATCAAAAACATTTGCAGCAGCAGTTCTCAGTCTATGGGTAGGGGACCCCTTTGAGGGGTGTCTGACGATCTTTCACAGGGGGCACCTAAGACTATCAGAAAACACGGATATTTACCTTATGATTCATAACAGTAGCAAAATTACAGTTATAATGTAGCAATGAAAGTAATTTTAGGTTGGGGGTGGTCACCACCATATGAAGAACTGTATTAAAGGGTCGCAGTATTAGGAAGGTTGAAAACCTGATTTAAACTTAGTTTATGTGATCAAACTCTGTGCCCGTCTCAGGGCCTCTTTGTAAACCGGGATCTGCCTTTGGACTTAAGTTCCTTGTGGTCCCCGAACCTTTGAGCCCCATATCAAGCATCTCTATCATAAAAAAATCGGAGAAAAGCACACGTCTTCGTGTTTTCACCGCCCGGGATGAGTGCTCTTAGGGAGGATAACTCGGGCGGAGTTAGCAGTACCCTCTTCCTTATTCTTTCTGGAATTCATTAAGTTAATATACTGTTGCCTGCATGGGGCACCGTCTTTGATGGTGAGTACTGTTAAATGCCTATTTAGGCATGTCACTGACTATCTGATGTAAGGGGGGGGTGCACAAAGTGTGGTTGGCTGTGGGGGAAGGAGGAGGGGGAAAGGAGTGTCGCTCTCTATATTTTTTCACTTAAAAATGCTTCTCAACAATCCCTTGCAGCTGGCAAAAGGCTAAGGTTTCTCACACGCTGAAAGGAAGTCAGGCCATAAATAATCCAGGCAGGCACACCTGGAAAGAATAATGCTTTCCTAGGCTGTCCACCGTGTTGAGGATGGATGCCAGCCCAGTGAGTGTGCTCACAGGGCACGGAAGACTGCGCAAATGCCACATTCAGATGAAGCCAGGGAAACAGTTCCATTCTTAATCTCCAAGCTTCTAGCTCACGGTTTAAGGGAGGGAAAAAAAAATGAAGAAAGATGTTCGTGGAACTTTAGCATGGTGTCTTCTTGTTCAGTGGGAAGGGCTCCCTTCCCCTAGAAGCAGACACTGTGGGACTTTGCAGGACTTGTTATGATTGTTGCGATTAGGGGTGGGATTGGGAGGGCAAAGATAAGCAACACTTTCTTCATCTGGAACACAGAACAACAACTTGTGTTGGGCCGAGAGGTAGCTCTGTCAGTAAGTGCTTAGTATAGCATTACCCAGCATGCATTGGGAGAAAACAGTGTGGTGGTACATGCTTGTAATCCTGGCATTGGGGGTGGAGGGGCATGAAGACAGGCAGACTCCTAGGGCTTAAAAGACAGCCAGTTTAGCACACTGTGAACTCCAGGTTGAGTGGGAGATGCTGCCTCAAAATAAAGGTGGAGCGTGTTGGAGAAAGCTAACACTGTGTTCTGGTTTCTGTGCATATGCACACTTGTATACCCCACCCCTGCACACAAGAACATGTATACAAACAAAACAATGGAAAACAAAAACCAAAAAAAAGCACCCAGTGACTAAGTGGTTCTTCATCCTTTAAGGTGACACAGAATGTTTGGTCAGTATGCTAAATATAGGCCTGTTGGGAATCATGGTCCTTCTGCAGGGCCACGCTTGGCTATAAATATTAGCTATAACCATCCACTGTAGGCCCTACATGGTTTTTAAGCTGCAATAGCCCACACCCTCCCTGGGAGCAAGCTGAAACCAGTCCGCTGTACTGCCTGCACTCCTTTTGTCTGGAAAGTGTGCACCCTGCCTCTCTTCCTTGCACACTCGGTCCGTGTCTAGGCCGTGAGATAGGAGGAAAATGGGTGTCACGGTGGAGTCTTCACTTCCTAGGTGAGAAGAAAGGGTTGGACAGCTACAACCTGTCATTGCTCATCCTGGTGACTTTGTCTTCTCTCTGAAGTCCAGACGGGAAAGAATCTCTTTCATGTTTATCCTCCCTCAGTGCTTACAGATGGAGGGCTCCCTGTGACTGGACTGCTAACATGCTCTACACCCATGGATGGAGCCGGGAAGGGAAGACAAGTGGGAACTGGAGCCCCTCGTTCTTCCTTCCTTCTTCAGTTGACCCTTCTCCTGACTAGTTGTCTCTTTTTCATGGTTAATTGAGATTCACATGCGTGTCTCCAAAACCACACCATTGCATCAGTGCACTCCCGTACAGAGGCCGCATCAAGCTTGAGGTCCCAGAGAGCCTGGGGAGCAGTCCCTGTGGGATCTGTCACTGCTGTCTTCAGGTAGACTCTTTCCAAAATCTAGACTTGTGCCTCCTGATGTGAGGACAGGTGGGGATGGGCGTGAAGGAATAATTGTTAATTACTTTTTACTGGCCAAGGGGTCACTTGGATCTGCTGCTGCTGCTGCTTCCTCTTCTGCCCCTCCTTCTCCCTCTCCTCCCTCTGGTCCTCCTCTCCCTCCTCCCCTCCTCTGTTCCCCCTGTCACTGTGATTTACTTTTAGAGTCCTTTTTGTTGTTTGTTTGATTGACGGCTGTAAGGGTTTTTGAAGGAAGTCACTATCTCCCGAACCCTGAAGAACTAATATTTTTCCGTGATTGCTTTGTCCCAGACACATTGTCAGGATTTTGTGTGTTGTTGTACAATGAAATATTTCCACAAGGAAGAAGGTCTTGATTGTTGGCTTTATAAAATACCAACTTATAAGTAAAGAGGAAAACAAAAGCTATGTTTCGATATGTTTACTTCATGGGGGAAAATGTGTTGCATATTGGTTTTGTTACTTTTCTTGTTGGTGTGGGTAGAAAAGGACTTTTAAAGAGTATGTGTGCTTCCATGCGTGTGCAGGTACCCAGGAGGCCAGAGGGCATGCATCTGATCCCCAGAACTGGAGTTAAAGCTATGAATCACCTTATGTGGGTGCTGGGAACTGAACCCAGGTCCTCTGAGAGAACAGTAAGTCTCTTAACTGCAGAGCCGTTTCTCTAGGCGGCACTGTTAGAATGTGGCTCCAGACTGACTTGAGAAAAGTTAAACTATTTTCACTGTTCTCTGCCTTTTCTTCTTGGGGTAGACTCTTTTGGTGACCCTGAAGCTAAGCTGGTGACTAGCAGGCCCCAGCTGTCCTCTGGCCTCTTCCTCCCACAGCACTGGGCTATAGGTGCTTGCACAGCCACGCCCAGCTTTTGACATGGATTCTGGGAATTCAGCTCTTCATGAAAGCACCGTTGCCCACGGAGCCATCTTTCTGGCCTATGGTTTTGGTTCACAGTTTTAGAGAGGCTTCAGTCTACCTGGGCAGTGGGATCAAGGAACAGCTGTGTTCATATGGTGTTGACAGGAAATAGAGAATTTGGGTGGATGAAATAAGAGGCAGGTATAATGTTCGAAGGTCCACCCCCCAGAGACCTACTTCCTCCAGCCTGGGCCTACCTTCTGAAGACTCCCTAGCCTACCAATAAAGCCCCACAGGTATGGATAAGTACTAAAAATGTGAGTCTGGTGGGGGCCAGCCCAGATTCAAACCATAGCACCTAACTTGATATGCTACCCATCTGTTTGTCCGTCTGTCTGTCCGTCCATCCGTCCATCCATCCACCCACCCACCCACCCACCCACCCACCCACCCCGTCCGTCCGTCCATCCACCCACCCACCCACCCACCCACCCGTCCGTCCGTCCGTCCATCCATCCATCCACCCACCCACCCACCCACCCACCCGTCCATCCGTCCATCCATCCATCCACCCGTCCACCCACCCACCCACCCACCCACCTACCCATCCATCCATCCATCCATCCATCCATCCATCCATCCACTCACTTTTCCCACTCAATAACTGTATGCTGGGCATTTCCTCATGCAAAGTATTCATGGTGCCACAGGGAAATATAAGAATTGTGAGGCCTGTACTTTATCTTCTGCAAAGGTTCACCCTAATATGCATCATGTGTTATAATTTTCATGCATGTCAATCACAGGGTAGTCTAGATCAAAAGGGTTTTTTTTTTTCTTTATTTTTTTTTAAACAGTGAAATAAGGAAACCAACAAATATATTTGCTTTTTCTTTTCAGAATGATGAGAGTTGCCACTGATTTTAAGTTAAAACACATTTGTTTTTGAATGTTGAAAAAGACTATCTATTGCTCCACTAATTAAACAAAGAAAAATACATATTGAGTACAGTCAGGTGATTCTAAAAGGAATCATTATTTTAGCAGCAGGTTGTGAATTAGAACTTTGCTTTCATTGTAGCTGAAACCCAGAGTCCTTTGCTATTTCTTTGTGGACCAAATACCCTGGGATAAAGATGTGCCCTGCAGTGTATAAAGTTACAATGTACCCAAGAGAAGAAGCAACATTCTAACAGTGATGAGCTGCTGTTGTTACAATGTTGCTCTTTTAACCTTACTACTTCCTTTTTCAAAGTGTGAATTAGACCTTCTAACCTTTGCCTCAGCAACCAGTGCTAATTGAGAATATTTGACTTTTTAAAATCCATGGTTGGGGTGGAGTGGAGGGGGGGGGATGTCTCACATAATTCAAGAATGGTAAATGTTGGCATACCATTTGCTTACATATATATCTTTAGTATTAGGAAAGAGGGAAGGAATAACTGAAAACTATTTTCTTGTGCCAGCGAGATGGCTCAGTAGGTAAAGATGCTTGCCACTAAATCAGATGACTTGAGTTTGATCCCCAGGATCCACCTGGTGGAAAGAGAGAAGTGACGTCTATAAGCTGTTCTCTGAGTCCCACATATGTACATATATGCACATAAAATCACATATATTAAAAATATTAAAAAAGAACAAAAATTTAAATTCCTAAAGTGACCATTCACAGAAACATATTTAGTGAGGAAATCAATAGGATGGTGTATATTTACAGGCGTTTCTTATGTTTGTGTTCCATTGTTTTGGGAGCTAATTGTGTGTGTGTGTGTATGTGTGTGTTTGTATGCATGTTCATGCATGTATATATATATATATATGTGTGTGTGTGTGTGTGTGTGTGCTTGTGTGTGGATGTAGACATTAGGTGCTCTACTGCCTAGTGTTTTGTCAACATGACACAAGCTAGAGTCATTTTGGAAGAGATGAGCTTAACTGAGAAAATGCCCAGACCAGATTAGCCTTTGGCAAGCCTGTGGGGCGATTTCTCTGATGATGATTGGTATGGAAAGGCCCAGCCCATTGTGGACCCCTGGGCAGGTAGTCCTGAGGTATATAAAAAAGTAGCTGTGCAGTGGTGGCTCATGGCTTTAATCCCAGCAATCCCAGGGAGGCAGAGGCGGGCAGATCTCTGAGTTTGAGGCCAGCCTGGGCTACAGAGTGAGTTCCAGGACAGCCATGGGCTACACAGAGAAACCCTTTTAAGACTCACCACCCTCTGCCACCCTCTGCTCCCCAAAGAAAATAGGCTGGACAAGTCATGAGGAGCAAGTCAACAAACAGTGCTCCCCATAGGCCTCTGCATCCATTCCTGCCTCCAAGTTCCTGCCATGATTGATGTTTGATAGGTAAATGCGGCAAAGGCGGAGGTGCCTTTGGTGGGCTGTGCCAAGGTGTGCTGTGAAGGAATTATGCCATGTAAGATCTAGTCTAAGAGGTTTACTAGGGGTAGGGTGGGACAAAGGTCTGTCTTGGAGTGGGGACATGATAATGGAGAGATGGAGACAGACAGGCAGACAGAGAAGGAATGGGAGAGAAAGAGAAATCTGTAGCCTTTCATGTGCAGCATCTGGTACACCTGGCAGCAGCAGATGATGACGTAGGCCGCCTGTGTGGACAGGCCAGTGGAAATGCCTGATTGCTAACGTCGATGGAATGTGGTATGGATGCATAAAATGAAATAAACCCTAAGGTTCCTTTTGGTCATGGTGTTTTACCACAGCAATAAAAACCTAACTAAGACAGGTGTCTACCTTAATGGTTTCTTTTTGATACAGAGCCTTTCTCCCCCTCATCTGGATCGATTTGGCTAGACTATCTGGCCAGCATGCCCCAGGGATCCCATCTGCCTTCCTACCACTGGGATTTCAGGTGCATGCCTCTTCACTTGACTTTTTCCACAGGGAAGTGAGCTCAGGATCTTATGCTAGTGCGGCAAGCACTGTACTGACCAAGCCATCTCTTCAGCCCCTAGTTCATCTTTTAGTTCCACTTTGACTTATAACCGAATGGAGAGAAATCCAACTCTCAGGTGAAGGGACAGTTTCAGCAGTTAGCAATGCCATAGAACACAGGTGGGTGTCATATGTTGGGGTGTTATGGGTAAATAAATCTCTGTGGAGTTTATAACTTCACTGTTACCCGAGGGCAACATTCTATAGGTGAGACATCTTAACTGAAGGGAGATTTACAAAACCAATCAGGAAAGAAAAACACCACAGAATGGTTCTCATTTTCCTAAGCATAGCTTTTACATTTGTGTGTCTTCCAAAATGGCACTATGATTTTTTTCAGCACTAAATTTGACAAGCAGTAGGTTTAATTACCGCCGAACATATGAAATAAATATATATTCTGTACATGATACAAGATAGCTGGCATCTAAATATTTAGCTTTCACCTTCACGAGATATTTGTTATCAAAGTTTCATAAGGATTTAAAAATCACTACCTATCACAGTTGTACCTCTAATAAACTAATTACATTTGTTGTTTCCACTCAGTAATTAGGTATAATTACACTAATTGCATAAACAGATGCTAATCAGCCCAAAATTACTTTATAAAATAAGAGCATTTACACAATAATAATGCCATTAAAAAACATAAGTCCCCCAAAAGGAGACAAAGGAAATGCCACCAGGAAGTTCAGTGAGGGATTAAGTGTCTGGGACCTAGGTATAATAGGGACCCTGTCACCGGCCCATTACCCTAATGCACTCTATTCCTCTTAGATATAGTATGTTTAAATCCGGGCTGTGAATTTCCAGGCCTTTGTGCCTTTTGTCTCCACCACCTTAACATTTTTAATGTAGTTTTTGTTGTGTAAATCTATATAAGTGCCATCACCCATCAGCGGTGACATCCGATGGCGAGAGGCCGACCCAGTCTGCATGTATTAGGGCTTTTTTTTTGTGTTTGTGCAGGGGAAACCACTTAAACAAATTCCAGCTGAAGGAATAAACCTGTAAAAAGAATACATTTTCCCTGGGCTCTGAAACAATAGCTCTGTGCCGAATTGATGCCCACAAGAAGAGATTGCGTGCAAGCACAAAGTTCTTTCCCTCCAGAAGGCAAGGGGAGGGTGGCATTGAGGATTTTGACTTCTGGACAAAATAAATCTCTTGGGGTTATCAGCTTAAGGCAAGGAACAACCGAGGGTGCAAGTCTGTGAGGGGGGATTGCTAAATTTTCCATTCCCCCCCCCCCAAAGAAAACAATACTGAAAACTCACCAATTCCACAAAAATATTGAAGCCTCCAACCAGGCAGGAGCCCTCTGGACATTCCTTCATAGCTCTTTGAAGCTCTGTGTGTCTGTCAATGCTAGACACTAGTGAACCAAACACCTGAGGCCTTGGCTAGGGGTAAAGCCAGCATGTTAAAATACAGTATTCACATGTGGCAGCTGACCTTTTGTGTCTTTTATGAACACTAGCTTAGGAATTTGAGACTTGTTATTAGATACACCTTGAATAGGATTTGCCATTGTTGACAATGAATTTGTTCATTTGTTCTTTTTTTTAAGAGATTTTTTTTTTTTTTATGTATACGAGTACACAGTCCCTGTACAGATGGTTGTGAGCCATCATGTGATTGCTGGGAATTGAACTCAGGACCTCTGCTCACTCCAGCCCCGCTCACTTCGGTCCAAAGATTTATTTATCATTATATATAAGTACACTGTAACTGTCTTCAGATGCACCAGAAGAGGGTGTCAAATCTCATTGTGGATGGTTGTGAGACATCATGTGGTTGCTGGGATTTGAACTCAGGACCTTTGGAAGAATAGTTGGTGCTCTTAACTGGAGCCATCTCTCCAGCCCTGACAATGAATTTGGAGCCTTAGAACTGAGTAGATCTTTGGGATTTCAGCTCCTAATACTCTGGGAGATGTGCACTGTAGAAGTCCAGGCCTTTTGTCCCTTGACTGTGTGTAGCACAGCAACTGGACTATATTTAAGAGCATTTGGGATTGGAGAGGCTATCGCAGGTATAACCTGACAACTTCAAGATTACAATTTCTTATCTTGGATTCTGTAGCAACTAACAGTACACAGTTGGCAAAAAGAAGAGAAAGGGGGGAGATGTAGAGAGCCTTATTGGAGTGCCATGCTACCTGGCAGGAGCTTGACATTGTCCAAAGACAAGGAAACAGGCTTTAGACTGGACTCTGACTTTAGGGCATGATAGGGAAGTTAAGTTCTGGCAGGAATCTGACCTTAGGCTATAATAGGAAAGTAGGTTAAGGCAGGAATTTTAATCTTAGGGTGAAAAGAAAGAAGTGGGCTTCAGGCAAGGTTTTGGGCTTAGATGAAGAGGTGGGCTCAGGTATTTTGGTCATTCTTATGCACCCTTGGAAACAACTGTCACTGTGGAGTAATCATAGGAATTTGCTTATTGCCTTGACTATTTTGTGTTTATTGTCTTGCTTGTTCCTCATTGTACTACTATTGCTCTTAATACTTGCATGTAATTGAAATGGTATAAAAGCAGATTGGAAAAAAAAATTGTCTCAGTCTCAGAATTGACTGGGGTCATGCTGAAAAAAATGCTTATAATAGATAGGAGAAAATAAAAAAAAAGAGAGAAAGAAATAGCTTCCTTGTAGCACTGGCTGATTTTATTTATATATATAAATAAATATTTAAATATATATATAGTGATGCGGGCTCACTCAACGAGTAACTGATAGACAGATATAGGAATCTAAGAAGGAAAAGAAAAAAATAGCATCTAGTGGAAATTGAAAGGAATCTCTAAAGAGAAGGTGAGGTTTACGCTTTGCTTTACCAGGTGGCTTGGTGATAGTATTTGAAATTTGGAGCAGTACTTCATTTTCTTAGATTATAAGATACTATTTACCATGAAATTCTAGAAATGAGAGCTAGGTACAATAGAAGAAACGGAAGGCCTTACATGCTTGCTGTTCTTCCGTGTAAGAAGACCATTCACCTGTGGTTGTATTTCCAGGGTAAAATGTACCCTAAGCTTCACAGGGCTGAACATTTGGTCCCCAGACGGTGGCCTTGAAGCTCTCTGGTTCCCGTTCATTTTCTGTTTGCTGAGTCCAGATGCAATGCAATCTGCCAGTCTCCTGCCCCTGAAACCATGCCTTGCCTGCTAAAGTCGTGTCTTTTCTGCTATGCTGAGCTGTATTCCTTTGAAACTGTGAGCCAAATAGGCCCTTTCTCTTTAAATTGACTTTGTTTTTTTTTTTTTTTTAAGTATTTTTATAACAGCAATGAGAACATACCGGTGGCACCCATATCTTACTGGCATAGAGTAGTCTGTAAAACCTACTTTTCATTTCTTTTATGGAGAGATTGTATGTTCTTTTTAAAAGGAGACAGGAAGGCACTACTGCACCATTCTTAAATTCCCTGTTGAGAAAGGGAGGAGGGTACGATAATCCTCTAGGGAGAGGACTTATAAAATGCTTAAAATTAAAATATATGCATATATTTAATTTTATGTGTATGAGTATTTTCCTGCATGTATATATGTGTACCGTATGTGAGTTTGGTGCCATGGAGGCCAGAAGAGGGCATTTGATCTCCTGGAACTGGAGTTACAGATGGTTAATGAGCCACGATGTGGGTACTGGAAACTGAACCCAAGTCCTCTGCAAGGGCAGCAAGTGTTGTTAACTGCTGAGCCACCTGTCCAGCCCACATTTTAACTTTGGAAAATTATATCTATTTAAGGCACACAGCACGATGCTGTGAGATACATATACACTAAAGTGCTTGGGGAGATGACAAACATGTTGGTCACAGACATGACCTTCCACAGCAAGGTCAAGAGTGTCTAAGCCTGAATATGTCACACTATTAACCGTTGTCTTTATTTTGAACTCCGTTCAATTTCTGGGAAGAGAATTGCTTTTATTTACTTTTTCAAGTCTAGGAAATCACTTTTGGTATCTGTAGCTATTTTATTCTGTGGCCATAGTTGATGTTGGGGTAAGTCTCTTTCCTGTGTTGGGGGATTCTGCAGGGTTCAGTCTTCTTACTAGAGAAAGGGCACTTCTCATAGACTACAGAGGCATCTCCAGGTTCTGCACCAGGTTGTACCCACCTGAGTTCTAGTGACGATTGAAGAAAGACTTGAGTTTCTGGGGAGCAAAAGCAGTTGTGTTGGCTGTGAATCTGGTGGCTGGTCTGTAGTCACAGAGCTAAAGAAGGCCAATTTTTACTTCATGTTTGGCCTTAAGATGAGTAAAATTATAAGTGCATTGAGTGCCTTGCCAGCTGTGAAGAAGTCCCCATTGAGAAAGAGAGGCTGAGAAGGGCCAGAGAAGACAGAGGACAATGAGACCCCAGTCCTTTAAGTCTTAATTGTTGGAGCAAGCAGCCTTCTTAGCTTGAAAATCAGAATGACCTTCTGACTGAGGGAGTTTAATTATCTGCATGGCCCATTGTCGACACTGGCACCATCTCCAGATCTGTATTTATAGAAAGATCATCGCAGCATGTCATGGAATGTCAAACACGAGAGCCCAAAGCATAAGATTTTGCTCACTTCTAAAAATATACAAATACATGCATAAATGGATTCTGAAGGGAGAGCAAGGAAGCAGAAGTGGATTTTAAATGTGACTGCATTTATGGATGAAGTGTTCATTTACCAGAGACTCTAGGTTCATTGTGGTAGCTCAAGTTAGCTTGTTCAATGCCACATTAGGCATGCAGCTGGCTAGGACGTTAGAAAGGATATGAATGGTTTCCACCACGTTTGCCTGACTCAGGCATGTCTTCTAACATGATCTAGAAGACAATCTCTTTAGGTATTTGAGAATACATTAATTAAGCCGGGTGGTAGTAATGTATGCCTTTAATCCTAGCACTCCGGAGGCTGAGGCAGGTGGTTCTCTGTGAGTTTTAAGGCCTGTTTAGACTACTGAGGAATTCCAGGACAGCCAAGGCTACACAGCAAAACCCTCTTTCAAAAAAAAAAAAAAACAAAAAAACAAAAAAAACCCCAAAAACAAAAACCAACCAACCAACCAACCAAATAAACAATCAAACAAAGACTATACTAAGTAGAATGTTCTGGGTCTTTGAAGAGTGCTGAGATGTCTATTCTCTATAAACCAAGGATGCTGGAGGAAGATAGATACATGACTGTTCTGTGATTTCAGTGAAGTGACATGGATCCCAGGTTGCTAGAGATCAAGTAGAAGCTTAGAATGACAAGGAAACAAAGTAGGGTGTGTTAGTCTGAATTGTCTAGAAGAATTTATAACATATATGGAATGAGTAATGTACATATGTGTATACATACACACACATGTATGATTAGTAGAATGGTAGAATGACTTACAGGCTGTGGTCCAGCTAATCCAACAGTGGCCACCTATAAATGGAAGGTCCAAGAATCCACGAAGCTGGATGCCTCGGCTGGTCTTCAGTATACAACAGAATTCCTAAGATGTAAGCGCTAATGTCAGTCAAGAAATGGACTTGCTAGTCAGAGTGAGGGCACATAGACAAACAGAGAGCAAGCTTCCTTCTTCCATGTCCTTTATATAGGCTGCCAACAGAAGGTGCAGCCCAGATTAGAGGTGGATCTTCCCACCTCAAAAGATGTAGATTAAAAGTAGGTCCTCTAATTCAAATGATCTAATTAAAGAAAACAACAGCAACAATAACAACAAAACCCTTACAGGTGTGCCCAGTCAAGTTGACAACCAAAAATAGTCATCCCAAGTTCACCTCTTTTCAACTTGACACAATCATATTTCCTTATGTCGTGCCAGAAGCCTAAAGTGGCCAGGGAGAAGTCAGAGCTTCCAGTTCAATTGCAATATTTGTGTGGCTTCCGGTTGGAGCGTTTCTATCTCTGGAACCAAAACCTCTAGTCCATAAGAATTTAAAGTCAAGGGAACAGGAGGCAAAAGTTTTCCTAGTGGGTCACTGGGGGTGATAGTGAGTGAAACTATTTCCTTTTCTACCTCTTGATTCCTGAACCTGTAGATCCTGACTATGGGAGAAACTGTACCATATATTTGATTCTGTTTCAAAGCATATACTATCTCCTGGAGAACCCTGCCCCCAGCCCTCCAGGCTCCTGCCACCTAATTTGCAGTGTAACTGTGTCTTCAGAAGACCATTCCATCTTTATATCGGGCCAGTGGCTTCAGATAGTGGAGAATATGAGAAGAGCAATAGATTCCATGATCATTTCTCCACTGTGAAGGGAGTTCCTTGGTCAGAAGCAATACTGTGTGGAATACCATGATGGTGGATAAGGCATTCTTAAGTCCAGGGTGGTAGCTGTGGTAGAAGCATTAGGTGCAGAAAAGGCAAATCTATACCCAGCATAACTATCTACTTCAGTTAAGACAACATGCTGTTCTTTCCACAGAAGAAGTGGCTCAGTTTAGTCACCTGCCACCAGGTTGCTGGCCGGTCACCCCAGGAAATGGTTCCATAGCTAGGGTTTGGAGTTGGTCTCTGATGCTGGCAGATCTGTTGCTCAGCGGCAGGGGTAGCCAGGTTGGCCTTGGCGAATGGAAGCCCATGTTATTGAGCCCATGCACAACTACCATCTCAGCCACCATGGCCACTTTGTTCATGGGCACACTGGGCAATGGCAGGAATGGCTGGGGAAAGAGGCTGACTGTCCACAGAACAGGCCATCCTATCCACTTGTTTACTGACCCCCTCCTCAGCTGATGCCACCTTTTGATGGACATTTACATGGGACATAAGTATCTTCACCTCCTTTGCCCATTTGGAGAGATCTGTCCACATACTTCTTCCCCAGATGTCTTTCTTACTAATTTTCCAATCATGTTCTTTTCAAGACCCTGACTATCCGGTCAATCCATTGGCTATGTGCCATGATTCAGTGAACAATCACACATCTGGCCATTTCTCCTTCCAAACAAAATATATGTCCAGAGTTCTATCCACTGTGAAGATTTCCCTTCTCTGGTGTCTTCCACGGTTATCTCTAAAAGGGGTTTTAATGCTGCAGCTGTCCACTTCTGGTTGGCACCTGCATATGTGCAGAATCATCAGAAAACCAGACCCTTGTTTTTTCTTCTTCAGATAACCAATCATAGGGCACACCTGAGAGGCTACAGGTGCATTCTTGGCATTAAAGACATTGTAACGGGGGTAGAAACCACAGCATTTGGGTAACTTCTTCATATAACTTGCTTGTGCCTTCAGAAACTGCTTGGGTTTGGTTATGTGTGTACCACTTCCATCTGAAAATGGGTTGTTGCTGTGTACACCATCTTTTATGGCTTGGTGGGTCGGATAACACTCAGCTCATAGCTGGCAGCTCAGGATACATAAAAACTTCATGGCTCATTGTCAAACGTTCAGTTTCCACTAAGGCCCAACTGCAGCCTAAGAGCTGTCTCTCTAAGGGAGAATAGTTGTTTGCAAATGACATAGAGCGTTGTTCCAAAATCCCAAAGGTCTCTTTTGTGATTCATCTGTGTTTGGAGCATGCCAAAAGCTCCAAAGAGTATCCCTGTCTGCCACTGGCACCTCAGGCACCACTGGGTCTGCTGGATCATATGATCCAAGTGGTAGAACAGCCTGCCCAGCAGCCTGGACTTGTTGAAGAGCCTTCTGTCCCAGGCTGTACTCAAAGCTAGCAGCTTTCCAAGTCACTTGGTATATAAGGCAGCATAACACACCCAAGTGAGGAAAATTCTGTTTCCAGAATCCAAATAGGCCCATTAAACATTGTGCTTTTTTTCTCGGTGGTGGGAGGGGCCAGGTGCTATAACTTAACCTTCACCTTAAAAGGAATGCGTGCCCCACACTACTGGACTCCTCTAAAAATGTTACTGAGGTTTATAGTAAGACCCTCGAATTTTGTTCGGATTTATTTCCTATCTTCTGATGTGTTACCAACAAGTCTAAACCTCCTGCTCACTTGGTTCAGTTAGCATAATGTCATTGATATAGTGAACCCAATATGATATTTCGTGGAAGAGACAGACCATCAAGATTCCTTCAAAGCTATGTCACTGGGCTGGAGAGTTAATGTATCCTTGAGGTAAAACTGTAAAGGTATACTGCTGGCCTTAACAAATGAAAACAAATTTCTTCTGGTGATTCTTATGAACAGGTACTGAGAAGAAGCATTTACTAGAGCAATAGTTGCATACCATGTACTAGGAGATGTGTTAGTCTTCTCCAGTAAAGGTATCACTTCTGGTAGAGCATCTGCAATTGGAGTCACCACTTGGTTGACTTTTTGATATAGTCAACTGTCATTCTCCTGGATCCATCTGTCCTCTGCACTGGACAGATTAGGGAGTTAAAGAGAGACATAGTGGGAACCACCACATCCACATCTTTGAAGTTCTTCATGGTGGCACTGATTTCTGCAGTTCTTCTAGGGATGAGATACTGGGTTTTGATTCACTATATTCCCAGGCAGAGGTAAACTCTAAAGGCTTCCATTTTGTCTTTCCAACCTTAATAGCCCTCACTCTACAGGTCAGGGAACCAATGTGAGAATTCTGTCAACTTTTAAGTACATCCATCCCAATTATTTACTCTGGGACTTGGGAAATAAGCACAGGATGAGTTCAGGAACCCTCTAGCCTTTCTAAGAGTTGGGACTTCATCCTAAACTTCATTAATCATCTGTCCTCCATAGGCCCATACTTTAACTGAAGGATCACAGTGTTTCTTGGGATCTCCTGGGATCAGTATCTTATCAGAACCAGTATCCAATAGAGCCCAGAAAGGCTGATTGTTTCCTTTCCCCAGGGTATAGTTACTTCTGTGAAAGGCCATGGGTCCCTCTTGGAAAGGACTGGTGAAAGGCTAACAAATAAAACTTTCAGCTATTTTCTCAGGGGAACCTGGCCATCCCTGCATTCAAGGGGTTCTGGGTCTGCAAACTGGCTCAAGTGTGGACATTGATTCATGGGACAGGTTTCCTTTTGCCATGATCCAATGGAGCCCTTCTTTTGTTTGTCTGAGAATTTTTCTGCTTATGCTGTCCAAACAAAAATGCAGTCAGTGGGTGTGTCATTTATTTTATGCTTGGAAATACCACGATTGATTAGCCACTACAAGTGGTATTGCCATAGAAATCACTTTGCCTGTGCTGTCTGCTATGGGTTAGGCTATTGTGGGCATTTGCTGGATATTGTGATAACCACGATCACCTTGCCTTTGAGAATTCAGTGTTACCTCCTGGCCCCTGTAACGTTGGGGGCCCAAATTAAACCCATTGCTTTTAGTTTGTCCACCTGGGAATTAGTGTCTCTGATCCCGAGGTTGGCATAAGAAAAAATGGTAACAGCAAAGCTCTTTATATGTGCTAGCACCCTCTGACCATTTTGTATCTTATAGCATTGGTGAAGGGCATGTCTTCTGGGCCTTCCCCTTATGGAGGATTAGGTTTTGCATAGCATATCCACTCTAGCATTGCAATTTCCCTGAGCCTTAAATTCCCTTCATCAATACCAAGCCAACTCCTTTTTCAGTAGGCCATCTTTTGATACATTCTTCAAACAAGCTTTTGACAGTTTTTAAAACATTTGAGCTTCCACATTAAAGCCAGAGTCTTCACTCATTGGGCTCATCTAAAAACAAAACAACAAAAAACCAACAGCAACAACAATAACAACAAAACCACAACTCAGCCTGATCCAGTTTTATATTCCTTCCACCATTATCCCATACCCTTAAAATCCAGTCCTGCACACATTCCCCAGACTTCTGCTTCACTGAATTAGCAAACTCATAAAGCTCTTTAGTAGTGTAGGGTTTCCTCCTCTTATACTTTCTAACTCTTCTCTCTCAGGGCCTGCTTAGCTTTAAGCACGGTTATAGGTCTACTGGCAACTGTTGAAGAGCCCTGAGGGACATCAGTATAGTCTTGTCTGGTATCTCCTTCAGGGAAAGCTGTTGTTGGCTTAGCAGACAATGAAAGGTTAATTTCCTCAGTCAAAGACAGAAAAGGCAATATTTCAGGAGGTGGGGCTGGGAGGACCTCTACTTGGGGGTGGAGAGACTACTCCCTCAGGTGAAAAAAAAAAAAAAAAACCTTGAGAATCTGAGGGTTCAAAGTTTTCAGCTTCAAAAGTGTCCTCCCACATATTTATATCCCAAGTTGCAGGGTCCCATTCTTTACAAAGGATTGCCCTTTAACCGTTGACACCCTCCGAGGCTGGGACTTGAATTTTTGCTGTAACTCCAACCTTATGAAGAGGGCTTCAGTTTGATTTTCCACAACTTGAGCTCTGTGGCTGCTGAAGAGAAGATTTAGTAGGCACACTTCCAGGGCACACTGAAAAACCTTTAGACCGTTTATACACGTCTAAACGTTTATACTTGTTTCTAGATACTGGAGCTGGTCAATTTCATCACTGGGTTTATTAACCTCTCATATATTCTGAGATGCTCAAAGTTGGCTTTATCATGGAGCTCATGCTAGGAGCAACAACTTGCTTCATCCTTCTCCTTATTTCCCCACAAGTTGAAAAAAAGTTTAATGTACAGATCTGTTGCCTCTCCCAACAAGATAATCAAATGCATTTGTCTCCTTAAGCTCAAAAAATAGTTCATACCATGGGCTTTCTGTACTCCCCCAGTTTATTGGAAGGGGTTTCAGTCACTTAACTGGAGAGGCTTCAGTAACTGTAGGTGTGGCAAATTGGAAAGTCTATTTCAGATACTTAAAATAGTCATTTTTTATACTTTTGTTGTTCTAGAGCCACTTCTGAGCCAGAAGAGGCATACGCATTTGTCTTATTCTTTTCAATTTTCTGTACCACTCTCTAATTTTTAAAGAAATCTGTTAATTTTTTTAAGACATCAAGTTACTGTAACAGGTGTGTGTGTTTGTGCGTTGTGTGTGCATTTAGCTTATTTTGTTTGTGTTACCTTACACCTGCTGGTGTTGGTTTTAGATGTTTGCAATAGAAAATGTTGGCTCTTTTCTCTCTTTTGGTTCTTTGTGTCTGTATTTCCGACTCTTGAAATTATTTGCCTGTTTAATGGTCATCAGGCCTTCCTAAAAATATTTACTATGTATGTTTTTTCTAACTTTTCAAAGATGGCCAATATAATGGCGGCATTTTCTGAGTCAGTGAGTAGGAGAACACAATCTCTATCTTGACTCCCACCAGTTTCTATTGGAAGCAGCCATGGGAAACAGCAGCCACTACTGTAAGGTGGTAGGAGATACGTAGGCTTTTGTATGGATATGTCTATGACTCATCTAACAGGACAGGAGGACAAAGCTATCTTTGTACCAGACTTAAACCTACTTTAAGGATAACCACCACATGGTAGTTTTTCCCTTTTCTTTTTAAAGATTTATTTGTTTAGTGTGTGTGTATATATGTGTGTCTGGGTGTATGTGTGTTTTTGTATATGTGTGTATGTATATATGTATGTGTCTGTGTCTGTGTCTGTGTATATGTATGTATATATGTATATGTGTGTGTTTGTACGAGTATGTATGTGTGTCTGTGTCTGTGTGTGTATTGTATTTGTATATGTGTATATGTATATATATGTTTATGTGTGTATTTGAGTATGTATGTGTCTGTGTGTGATTATGTATATGTTTGTATGTATGTGTGTGTTTGTGTGTTTATGTCTGTGTGTCTGTGTGTATGTGCCTGTGTGTATGCATGTGTTTGTGTATGTATCCTTTTGTGTGTGTGTGTGTGTATATTTGGCCTGAATCTATGCCTGTGCACCACGTACATGCCTGTTGCCTATGGATGTCAGAAAGAAACATCAGATCCCCTGGAACAGGAGTTAAAAATTACTCTGAGCCGCCATGTGGACTCTTGAGAACCAGGGTTCTCTGAAAGTGCTCTTAATCACTGAGCAATCTCTCTAGTCTGGCATGTCAGTTCTCATGTTTTTCTGAAACTGAATAAAACTGTAATAGAAACAGAAAAGAGTCAAGAAATGTAATATTCATGAAAAATAATTCAAATAATTAAAGACTGTTGAGAAGCTTCCAATGATAAATCCTCTTTGTTATTGTTGGTTCTTTGAGACAGGGTGGTACTTTGTAGGTTCACTAATATTGAACTCTTTTTAAAAATAATCTTTTATTTTAAATTATGTATATATGTGAATATAGATGTCTGAGCAGTTCATAAAAGAGTGGCATATTCTCTGGAGCTGGAGGGGCTACAGATGGTTGCGAACTTCCTAATGTGGCTACTGGGAATTGAACCCAGGTTCTCTGCAAGAGAAGACATGCCTTTAACTTCTGAGCCATCTCTCTGGCTTCTAATGTCAAACTCTTAATCCTCCTGTATCAGGCTCCTAAGGCCTGGGAGTACAGGATTGGCTACAGTGCCCAGAATTAAAGATAAATCTATAATTTTACTGTAAGGACAAAATAATGAAACCAAGGAAAGTACCTCAATTTGAGTTTGCTTTCAAATAATTCATTTTAGACTGCATCAAAAGTTATTCTGTCCTCCCTCCTCATTCTTTGAGACAGGGTCTTACTACATGTATCTAGCTGTCCTGGAACTCACTATATAGACCAAGCTGGCCTTGAACTCACAAAGATCCACCTGTTTCTGCCTCCCGAGTATTGGGACTAACCATACATCTTTTCAGCATATATAAAAGTGAGGGATGTTTTCTCTTATGATCAGATATAGAAAGGTGAGCTAATGTATTGTTGTGTTTTTGTTTTGATAGAGAACCTACCAAAATATTGGGAAGACAATGCTGCGGGTTAGAAGTGTTCAAAAATAATGCATGTCTTTATCAAAACTTGTCTTTGGGTTTAATACCCACTTAGAAGGTTTTCTTTTTTTTTTTTTCTTAGATGTCCAAAGCCAACACTTCTGCTTAGAGATGCTATGGAATAGTATAAGATAAAGTCAGAGAAGACAAATGTTTGTTTTTTGCAGTGCTGAAAATCAAGGGGGATCGTACCTGCTAGGCCAGAACTCTGCCTTCGAGTTGCATCTTCAGCTCTAAACAAACACTTAGAGGAATTACTGACAAGCAGATGTGAAACAGAGACTGACTCGATAGAAGTATGACTCGTGGGTAGCTTACTGTGGCTCACTGTGGGAACTCTACAAATAATAGTTATTTTTCTGCAACTTGCCAAGAAACTTGGCACAGGAGGAGGTAGCTCACCCATGGTGTTGGTAAGCAAAGAGCCCTGATGTGAAGAGCCAGGTGTGCTGTCTGTATGTGATCCTAAGAATCTGGAAGGTAGAGGTGCCTGGGGGGAAGTTCAAGACTACTTCTGTCTATTTAAAAAGTCTGAGGCCAGTCCAAGAGTTGTATAAGACCCTGTTAAAACAAAACAAAACAAAACAGAATAACAAAACCAACAAAACCCAGAAATTATTGTCAGAATGTATGGATAATGCAACCCCATAAAAATAGCATGATATTTTGCATGTAGACAATCGCCTATGCAAGATTCTGTAATTTACTTTTGCCTTCATTTCCCAAGAAATATGGTTTGAGCTCATAAACTTTAAGCAAGATGTAGTGGCTCATGGTGTGTAATCCCAGTGGCTCAAGGCTAGCCTAGGCTACAAAATAAATTACAGTCAAAATGGGGTACAGAGTGAAAGTCCATCTTTAAAAAAAAAACTGTTAATAAAAAATAAATTTAGAGTATATTATAGTTATTACTTTTTCCTCCAATATTTCAGTATTTATAGGCATAGTTAATTTCAATAAGTAGAATGTACTATCAAGTGGAAAATCCATTTTTTTCAGAAATAGAATCTCACTCACCATGTAGCTCAGGCTAACCCTGAAGTCATTATCTTCCTACCTCAGGTTCCCAAGTGTACCCAGCAGTTGTGGTTACTGGCAGATTTATTTGAAAACAATTACAGAGCAAATCTGTGCCTTGGTCTCTATGCAGTGAACCATTTATAAAACCCGCTTATCTTTAGAGAAGACACAGCAAGCAAATTTGCAGTCACTACTGTGTCTGGGGGATGTAACCCAGCAGAGAGAAAGAAGAAGAGTCTTGAGATGTCTGCACCCCTTCAAAACCTGGATATATCTGAGTATACAATGTTTGGTCATTCCTTTGAGGAGTTTGGCTTATTTTGAATCCTTACCATTGATCTAGTCATGGTACAGGATGTCCTTCTCCAGCTCTGTAGCCAGAGAACGGAAGAGGAATGGTGGCACTCGAGCATCAGTTGGTGAAGGAGACCGGCACATGGCAGACATCTCTGACGTTCAGACTTTTTCCTTGCTCAGTTGTCACCTGGAGATAAAGGTACATGAGTTGCAGGGTGGCTTGTCCTGGTGTCATCTAAGAAGATGTACTGTGTTTTGAGTTTATTGAGAAAGACATTTTAACAGAGCTACACATGACAGATAGACCATGTAGCTCCTAATCACCATATCCACCCTGCCAAAAAAAAGTTGATTGTTGATTTTTTTTTTTTCTGGGTAGCAAAAATGATACTGGCTATTGAGAGCCACATGACTACAGGAGCTCCTGCCATTGATGACAGGGAAAACCAAATTGTATTTGTTAAGACTGAAGCTCAGGTAATGGATGTGTCTGGAAAACATTGGAAAGACAAAATGAAGATGTTTCAGAAATACAATGAATGTGGATTTGAAGTAAATGAAAAAGAGGGGGAAAAATTTAAAAAGACTGCAAGTATTTCAGATGTCTTGAAGTGGGCACATTTATTTATGCTCTATCGTTTGTGACATAGCCGGTGATGTCACCCGGTGCTGGTCTCTGGAGGGGAGCCTAAGTGGACCAGCCTTAACCATCCAGGGGTGGACTTGCCAAAAGTTTAAAGAGAAACACATGACTCCCGGAACCTGGGTATCTAATTAGATACCCAGCGGTGGAAGAACGTTGAATAATAGGAGCAGGAAGAAAATCTGGCATGTCTTTTGTTGAAATTCAATCCCCTGGCTCCCTCTACCCCAGTCTCTGCAACAGCCTGCAAACTTTTCAATCACTTTTTAAAGGATACAGTGAATTTTATCACAATTTTGTCAATCAAAACCACATGGGCTCCTTCCATTGATGACAGGGAAAACCAAAATCATATTTGTTAAGACTGAAACGCAGGTAATAAATAAACGGGGGTGGAGGTGGGGTGGGAGGGGGGGGTTGCAGCGTGAGATCTATGGTTCCTTACAAAGGAACAATGAATCTCGCCTAAACGTTTAATTTGGAGAGGATAATGAACTTTTGGAAGAGAAAACCTTATGAGATTACCCTTGTAACTAAACATGACTTTTCTCCTCAGCCTCAAACCCAATCTATTTTTCTGTCCTGAGACCACAGTATCCAGCAAGAATGGCCCACATGCTGCTCAGTATAGAAGGCAGGCAATTGCAAGCCGCCCCAGCTCAAAGGGACTCATCCTGCAAAGTGGTTGAGTACCGTTTCTGGTTGTGATGGTGTTAGAGCAGGGCTCAGAAAATGACTGGTGCTTGGCTCGGATCTGGACTGAAGCCTACTTCAGTAAATAGGGTGTTAATGCAACAAAGCCACGCCCACTCATTTGCATACCCATCTGTAACTTCTTTCACGGTACTACTGAAGTGAGCACTTGTAAAAGTCAGAGAGGCTATAATCTGACCTTTTATAGACATTTCCTAAACCCTCTTTATGAGCAAGGAGATCCTGACAGCACACAGCGAGAACAGCTTGCTGCTGGCAAGTGCGCGCTAAGACTTGAGATAATAAGGAACATTTCCATCAGATTCTTGGACACAGGAGTCTTTTTGTACCTAACAGGGCCCACCAGCTACTACTCAAAAGACCTCCATCCTTTGGTACCAAAGTTGTTTGCTTTGGGGTGCGTTTTGGTAAATAGTCAGGGCTTCCCCTGTCCCTCTTTGCCTGGTTTGGAAGGAGCCTGCCTTCAATCCAGATGCCTAGTGGTCCCTTGAGGCTACGTGGAGGCTTCTAGTTTGTCTTTGTTTCTGGCATGTGTAGCCTTGCCTGTGGGAAGTGATGGATGGGAACGGGTTGTTTTGTCCGTTTTTATTCTTGGCTCCGACTTTCCCAGTGCTATCCATTTTAATACAACGGGTGCAAAGAGAACAAAAGAAATGTAATTGTATCTCAAACAAGATCTTTGATCACTTAATTGATGAATTAAAGACGCGCAGAGGCTGCGCACCAGGCCGAATGCTTCAGATTTAGCGGTAATTTTAGAAGCGTCTTGTTATTAGATCCTTATTTCCAGCCGTCCCGCATGAAGGTATTTCCAAATGTGTATTAAAGTCAAAACCAAGTTGCCTCCCTTCCCCAGCGGCTTCAGAGCTCCAGGGAACTTTTTCCTAAGAAGGCCATGTCAGAATATTTGGAAAGGTTAATTCATCTCTAGGTGATAGGAACCAGGTTGGATCCATTTGAATGGAAAGGGCTAGAGGAAGGAGGGGGATCAAAATGAGACAGTAGGGGAAAAAAAAGACGTCTGCATAACTAGAGAAAATAACCATGAAATGTGTAAAGCCTGTGCGTCTTGGCTCAAAAGAAACCAGGCTGGGGGCAGTTACTATGCATTATAATGGTCATGGAAAAGCTATCTCCTTGGATGAGATAGTCTTAGGTGATTAATGTCCCCACCGTTCACAGCCTCCTTGTTGGTCAGGATGGAGATGGAGACTTTCAGCATACTGCTTTGATTTTGTATTTCACTCGTCTAAGCAAGTGGAGGTGGCAAGTCTATAGCCTCAGCAGCCTCTTCCAGCCTTGTCTTGCTTCTGTGTCTGAATCTGGGCTCTAGAACACCTTTTGGGGCTGGGAAGGTGGCTTGCTGGGTAAAGTCCTTCCGCGAAAACATAAAGACCTGAGATCGGATCTCTAGCACCCATGGGAAAAAATCAGGCATGGTGTCTAGCTCATTTGGTAAACTCTAGATTCACTGAGACCCTGTCTCAGAAAATCAGATAGACAGTGATAGAGACATCTGGCATTTCTCTGTAGACTGTTTGTACTCATGCATGGGAGAGGAAAAGCATATAAATCACACACATATGCACAGACAGACAGACAGATAGATTGATAGTTTAGATCCCTCTTTAACTTGTGATTGTGTAGGGTGCTATAACAAAATACCAGAGACTGAGCAGGTTATAAACAACGGATTGTGATTCTCACGTTTCCGTGGCCTGGAGAGTCTGAGATGAGGATAGATTCTATATCTGGTGAGGACTCTTCCTGAGAGAGATTTCTTGCTGAGTCCTTCCTGGTAGGGCTGGGAGGGAACAAATGTCTCTCTCCAGGCTATTCTTTATTTTTTAAAAGGCACTGATCCAAACACTCAGGTAGAAGTCCCGATGTTCAAGGTAGTGGCTGGGTCCTTTGGGTGGTGCATAACAGTGGAAGAGGTGACTCCACAGTCTGTAGCAGAGCCCTCAGCTGGCCCAGGGTTCTAGTATCTGAGATCTTACCAAATAGATAAAGAAAGATAAATTAATTGTTTTTTTCTACCTCAGCATCTCCTATTTGTCTATTTCCTATCTTGGGTGTAATTCTTGCAATGAGTTGACTCATACACAATTTGTTTGATGTAAAGGCCAGTGAATTCACTAAACACTGAGTGCCTTCAACATCCTGTTCACTTGCCTTTCTGTCCATTCATCTTTACAGATGCCTTTCCTTCTTGGATTTCCAGGTACCTATGTTGCTCTGTCTTTCTGCCCTAGAGTCTTCTCAGACCCTGGTATTGCATTATATGCTCTACTCTATTTCAAGTCTCACTTAAATTCAAGTTTATGAGGATTTTAGAGACCTTAATTCAGAGAGAATTCTCAAAGTTTTGTTGGTATCTCTGTTTTCTTTCTTTCCCTTTTTACTTTCCCATCTCTCTTCCCTAATCTCCCTCTCACTTTCTCCCTTCCTCTCCCCATTCTTCTCCTCCCTCTTCCTCTTTCTTCCTCCCCCCCTCTTTCTTGGTGTCTCTCCTCCCTCTCTCTCCCTTCCTCCCTCCCTGGTGGTCACTGGGGTTGTTTCCTGTTGGAACTGTTAGGAGTCAAATTTCTATGGCCTTTCATGTACAAATACCTGTTTGAGTCTATATAGGGTTGTGACTAGAGGATGTTGTGACTCTGTGTTTAAAATCTTAATTTTTAAATCACACATATTTTGTGTTCTTATTTGTATGTTTGGGCTTGCAATAGCAATAGCAACAGCAACAACAGCAACAGCAGAAATAACAACAGAAACAGCAACAGCAGAAACAGCAGAAACAGCAACAACAGCAACAGCAACAACAGCAACAGCAACAACAGAAATAGCAGCAGTAGCAACAACAACAGCTATAGCAGCAGCAGCAACAGCAACAGCAACAACAGCAACAGCAGAAACAGCAGCAGCACTAGCAACAACAGCAACAGCAACAACAGCAACAGCAACAGCAACAACAGAAATAGCAGCAGTAGCAACAACAGCAACAGCAGAAACAGCAGAAACAACAACAGCAACAGCAGCAACAGAAACAGCAGCAACAACAACAGCAGAAACAGCAACAGCAGCAAAAGCAGCAGTAACAACAGGTCACAATGTGAGAAAAATGGATATCACTGCTGTTTTGCAGCTGGGAGACTGAAGTCACAGGTCCTGAGGGACCTGTCTAGGGCTGTATGTGATGTGAAGCAGGGAATGGTCCATTTGGCTCTCTTTCTGTTATCAAGGTTAATTTCTGGGCATTCTTAACTTAAAGGGATGTGTGATGTTGCTGTTTAAGTTCCTTCCTTCACTCATTTGGAGTACTGGGCATTGAAACTGGGGTCTCATACGTGCTAGGCATATACTGCCACCACCTTGTGTTCTACATCTTACATTTTACTCAATTAAAAAATGTGTGTGTGTGTGTGTGTGTGTGTGTGTGTGTGAGAGAGAGAGAGAGAGAGAGAGAGAGAGAGAGAGAGAGAGAGAGAGAGATGTGTGTTTGCACAGGGTGGGTGCATGTGTTATGTGGAGATCAGAGGATGAACTTTTGGAATTTTGTACTCTCCATTCTCCAAGGGAGCCAGGGATTGACCATGGGTCAATAGGCTCGCATAAGGACTTTTGCCGGCTGAGTTGTCTCTCTGGCTTTTACATTTTATTTTGAGACTGTGTCTCCTCAAGTTGCCTAGACTAGCATTGAACTCATTCTGTAGCCCAGACTGGCCTTGAATTTTTGATTGTTCTGAATTTGCCTGCTAGGTAGCTGGGACTGTGAGCCTGTGCCTGGTGCAGCACCAGATAGAAATAAATTGAAACAAGATTAAAATAATTTAAGAAATCCTGTCTCGCTAGCCATACTTTGGGAGCTTGGTTGCCATCTTGGCTACTTGCTGTCAAGCAGGTTGTAGGAATGCTTGGTTCCATTTGGGGGACATTCTGTAGAACAAGGCTTCTAGAGAGCTTGTTCCAAATGCTCAGCAACTTTGTGACATGAGTGTACACCTGCTGAAGGAGGAAAAAACTTGTGATTAAGGAAGGAGGAAGAAACACCAGTGAGTCAGTGTGAGCCAGTATGAGCCAGTATGAGCCAGTGCAAACCAGCGTGAGCCAGTATGAACCAATAATCCTGTGTGAGCCAGTGTGAGCCAGTGTGAGCCAATGATCCTGTGTGAGCCAGTGAGCTAGTGTGAGCCAGTGTGAGCCAGTGATCCCATGTGAGGCAGTGTGAGGCAATGTAAGCCAGTGTGAGCCAGTGTGAGCCAGTGTAAGCCAGTGTGAGTCAGTGTGAGCCAGTATGAGTCAGTGTGAGCCAGTGTGAGCCAGTGTGAGCCAGTGTGAGCTAGTGTAAGCCAGTGTGAGCCAGTGTGAGCCAGTGATCCCATGTGAGGAAGTGTGAGCCAGTGTAAGCCAGTGTAAGCCAGTGTGAGCCAGGGAACCAAATAAGCCATGGAGCCAGTAAACTAGTGAATCAGTGAGCCAGTGTGAGCCAGTGTGAATCAGGGAGCCTAGAAGCCAGTAAGCCATGGAGCCTGGAGCTCGGTAGCCAGGGAGCTGGGGAGCTAGTGTGAACCAGTGTGAGCCAGTGTGAGCCAGTGTGAGCCAGTGTGAGCCAGTGTGAGCCAGGGAGCTAGGGAGCCAGTTCTGTTGATATGGAGTATGTGGCATATATTATACAGTGCATAACAAGAGGAAAAGATGGGATCCCTTCCTCCAAGCCTGGGAAAAGAAATGCGGGGCGGCTGCATTGGAAATGTGGTCATTAGTGAGTAAGTGTTCACGTCCCTAGGACGCTGCTTCTGCGCCGGATGCTTGAGGGCCCATATTAGAGACAGACTTGGTCTGGTGCACAGTTTGTGGATCCTGTGATTTTTCAGAACTCCCAGAAAAGCTGACAGGAACCGTGCAGATAGAAACCATTCATTCCATCAACAGTCATGAGCGAATATTGGCTATTATTTTCTTCCTCAACAAATGTGGGAGATAGATTGCCTCGGGCAAAATAGTATTTTACACATGGTTTCCCCAAAGCCCTGTGCATATCCAGCGCTCTTCTCAAAATGTTTGCATTTCTCCTTCCAAAAAGGAATTTGCATGACATTTCAGACTCACATTCTGTCTAGAAAGCAAATCCTGGCTTTTCATATTTAAATTCAAAGCTTTCTGATGTAAAATCTGCCAAGGCGATGCATGTTCCAAATTAGGTTCTTACAGCACAGGAGGTTTTTTTGTTTTTTGTTTTTTTTTTTTTTTTTTTGACCATTAAAATAATTTTGGGAGAAAAATTCCTAACATCATGTCATCCTTCTTTCTTGGTTAAGGGCAATCATTGGTGTTGACTGAATGCTCCGCTGGTTGTCTACTTACAGAGAATCAAGCCTGAGTATCGTTTTGGTGGCACTTCTCAGAGACACACAGGCATGCGCTATCACTGGCTAGTCACAGTATGACATGACCCTTTATTTTAAAGGCCATTTATAGCCTATTTGACAGCAGTTGCAAAGAGAAAACCAAAATGCAACGAACAAACAAAATATACCCTTGAGGGGATTGACTGAAAAGCAACTGATTAGCAAAGACAGATGAGGTCCTGAGCTTGAGCAGACCTTCCACAGTGATTTCTTAGGGGTTTGCTATTGATGAATATTAAGTATTGATAGTGTCGAGGACTTTGGTTGTTCTTTACCACAGATGCTATTTTGAGGAGGTTTTGATATTAATTTTTATTTATTTATTTCTAGTTATTTAATTGCATGTTTGGGAGTGATGGGGTGGGAAGGCATATACTGTAGTGTGTGTGTAGAAAGGTTAGAGGACAGCTTGCAGGAATTGGTTCTCTCCTTCCACCACGTGGGTCTGGCCTTGGCAGACAGTGACGATACCAGCTCAGCCATCTCGGAGGTCCAGTGCGCATAGTCCTAAGAGGAAATGATATACATAGCAGCTGCCTCTTTGAGTGGGTGCCAATATTTTAATGTTAGCTACACATTGATTTTAGTAACATGCCAACACCGGTTGGGTTGGGGGTGGGGTAGAAGGTCTAGTTAGTATGCAGGGTGAACCAAAGCAGCCTTTGTTAGTGTGCTTGGCGTGACTGACAGACAACAAGAACTCAGTTTACTTGAAAAGGCTGGAGTTCATTTTACTGAGACCCAGGTCAGTGGACATGAACTTTGCTTAGCCTGTGGCGCTGAGACAGACAGCTCTCTCGTCTCTAAAGATGCCCAGAGGCGGAGCTTGACTTAAAAGCAGGTATCAGAATATGTGTCTTCCTCCATAATCTTTTGAAGGTGACATATTTTTTCTTTTTAGCTCAGTTCACTTAGGTGTGGACAGCTCATCATCTTTTCCTTTAATAGTCTGCAGCAAGTTAAACAAATCCCATTTTTTTCTTCATACTCACCATTGTCTATGGCTTTAAAATGTGGCTAGACTCAGGCAGCACTCAATATCTGACACCCGCAGAAGGGACCAGCACCCTGGCTGAAGAGATAGACCCACCTCCTTGATGCCATTCCCCACACCTGCTCAGGAACTGGACATATGACTTGAATGGCCCAAGGCTGTGACAGCAAAATACTCAAAGCAGAGACCAGAAAACTCCATGTGCCTTGAAGCCTTTCAGATCCTCCTTCATGCTCTTTGCAACTCTGGGATGATTATGTGCTAGGGCTGAAGAATGAAAGGCTTGGTGGAGCAGAGACAAGCCATCTGCCTAGAGCCCCAAGCTGGAAACAACCAGCACAGGCATCCAATTCACTAGGTGACTTCAAAGGTCAGTGATGCTGTCTCCTTAGTGGTTCACCCACAGTCTATACAAAGAGCCGGCCTTTGCTTTTGCATATCTCTAATGTTTATTGTGTATTACCTGATTTCTCCTCTTAGTCCTCTTGCTTCTCCTCCTCATTCATAGTTCCCTAAGGAGTTTGAGAAAACTTGTTTCGAGGAGTGTTGGAGAGTCAGTGGTGGAGGATATTGGGGGTGTAAGAGAGTCAGAGGCATTTGAACAAGGTACAGGCATTAGAAGACATTTAGACCAGCATTTTCTTGGCTCTGGAGAGCCCTGATTGGTGGACCCCATTTGTACCAGTGCAGCTTCAACAGAGGTCTTTCCGACTGCCAAGTGGAATGTCACAGGGTAGGTAGCTTTTGCAATCTCCGTGTAAGATGAATTCCGGCCTAACAGCATCATTGCAGAATTAAATAAGATAGTAAAACAACTGGCATTCAAACTAAGTATACATCTCTACTCTTCTTAGGTTATTAGGTAGGCATGGTGCTGATGCCAGCATACCATTTTGCAGGGAGTACTCCCATTAAACCTGGCAGGGGCTGTCATTGAAGTGGGGACCCAGGTCACTGAAGTGAATGTCTGATCTAGCTTCTCAAACTCAAGTGCTCTTAATTAAATGTGGTTATAATAACTTAATTAAAATATAGTTATTAACATTGGGTGCCTATTGGGGTGGGGTAGCGTACCATGTAGGTCAGAGGGCACCTTTGGGGAGCCAGTCCTCTCTTACATTTCCATCGGTTTGGGGAATCAAACTCAAGTGGGAGGAACGTGGAGCCATTGCACTGGCTCTACCTGGAGTTCTTCGCTTTGCATCTGGCATGAAAACCTGCATTCCTTAGCTCGTGTCCTCTGATGTCACAGGTCTGTGGCTTATCATCTTCTCTTTGTGTTCTGCATATGAAAGGGTGGAGATACGCAGCGGACCATGGAGTCACAGCATTGAAGTGACATCTGTATTCCATGGTGGTGTTCTGAGTCCTGAGGATTTGATTACTTTTGAAAATTCCCCAAGTCGTTAATGACATGCGTGAATGATTTTTTTTTTCAATTTCTGATTCATGGCAAAGTTTGAGCCACATCCCTCTGGATAGGTATTGACTATCCTTCCGATTGGGTCCAGTTAGGAACTAGGGGGTCTTGTGGGCCAGGGCAGGCAATTGATCCTATCACCTGTGTAGCTTTGTCGCAGAACAGCTTTCTTAGCTCTTTGTTCTTGAATTCCATTTCTTCCACAGAAAGTTACTTTCTTTTCTTTTGCTAGAAACTCTTCCCTTCTTTCCTCTCGGGCTCTCTCAGTAATTACAATTCTTTATGTTTAACCCATGGCCCAAGCGCGAGGTCTCGTGTTTGAATCCTCGTGTGGTACTTTTTTATTAGCTCTCTCTCACTCGGCCTCCACCAGAAGTACCCCTTAATTCTCTTTGAGGTAGATGGAAGGTCTGCCTCACATCAGGCCCCGTGACTGCAGAAGTATATTGGATAGAGCTGGGTACCCTGTTGGTGCCCAACCAATAAGTTGAAATACTGATGAGAATGAACAGGCTAGGGTAGAGCCATCCATCACCTCCCTCTGTCACATAGCATTGGAGCAGAGTGACAGGGGATATGGAATGTGGTGACATGGGCAGGGTACCAGGTCCATGCTGCATGGGTTGAATCTTACAGAGAAAAAACATAATTCTCCCCTTGTCGTCCATCGTAGCATCTGGTTACTGGTAGCACAAAGAACACAGCTCAGGGGGAAGGGGAGCTATGGATGTAGTTCCATTGGTAGCATGCCTGTCTGACTGGCAGGAAGCTGGAGTTCCCGTTCTCAATACTTCAGACTGGGTGTGGTGGCGACCCTATAATCCTAACTCTATGAAAGTCGAGGCAGGAGGATCAGAAGTTTAGGACCATCTCTAGTTGAAAATAAACGCTAAGAACGCAGCTCCCCTAGCCTGTCCTGTAGGGAATTCCCAGGTATGTCTCTTATGGAACACAGACGAGGCAGCCAGTGAGGACTCTGGCATTGTGGGTCTCGTTTGGTACTGGCCTCCTTAAGGTTAGAAGAGGTCCTTTGACTTGAGTAAGAGTTCTCTTTGGTTCTCTTTGCAAGGTGCAGAAGAACCGTTCGATGATTTATTCTCTCTCGGGTCTGAGAACTGTACGTGAACCACCCACCTCCATCAGGGAAACTTCATACTTCCTGCCGCCATTTCCAGCCCTGAATGGCATCTTGCTGTTTTGAGCCCCTGGAGCGCCGAACTGAGTTTCTTTCCCCAGGCTTGCAAATTTCTCCCTCTTCTGCTTTTCCCTTGATGGAAACTATACATTGTCTGAATAAGTTGGCTGATTCCACTTATAAAAAAAAATAGGTTTTGCACTTAATTATGAAATTAATTGAAAGTGTTCTACTGGCCACTCACACAACATGTGTGGAGCTGAATGAGAATCTCAAAGGGCTCTGTTTCCACAGATGACTGTGTTCTGCCCTAACAGGAAGTACTGCCCCTCCACTCCCGCTAGGTAGTTCCGAGATGCCGTGGTGGTCAGTTTTTCGTCTCAGATGCCCCCCAAACAAGAGCTTCATTCTCCAAGAACTTGAAAGAAAACAGCAACTGTGCTTTCTTCCAGAGCTGCCTCCATTTGAGAGGCTGAGATCCCTTTTTAAAAGCACCTTCCAGATTGATGGCGGTGGAGGGACATTCCACAGGGCAGCTCTGGGCAGGATCTAGGAGAGGCGCTAATGGGGCCGGGGGTGCTGGGAGCAGAGATTCCTGCAGTTGGAAGAAACAAGTACTTAAAGCAAATGCTAATGACTGAAAATGTTATCCCTTCTGCGCTTTTAGAAAAAAAAAATTAAAGTAATAAAGGCTCACAGCCTGAACCACATCTCCAGTCACTCCACTGAAATTCCCAGGAGGGCCTTGCCCCCCCCTCCTCAAAAATGGTGGACCTGGAACCACTTATAGAAGCAGTTTAATAAGAGGCAAATGTGTTTTATATTTTGTATCTTGTTAAGTGAGAAAAGATGGGTTCTCACAAGTAGTCTCTGGGTGCAGATTTGAGTGGTCCGTGCAGGCAAGCAAAGGGATGCTTTGCCAGCGAGCATCTCTGTTCTGTTTCCCGATGGCTACTTAAAGTCTCCTCTCCCATGCCACCGTCTGCACCCCCACCCCCAACATCCTACATCCCAGAGCTGGCAGAGATGACATGGCTTCATCTGTAGACTCGATCTGCAGATCCAGGAAACTTGTTGTGTATCTGATTTACTAATAATTTACTTCTCGTTTGATTTAACTGAGAGTGGGGAAAGGAGGAGGAGGAAGAGGAGGAGGAGGAGGAGCAGGAAGAGGAGAAAGGAGCTTCAGCAATGACCTTTCTAGTCTCACACAGTCTTAAAACACAGGAAAAAGAGGATTGCCGGCCAGGATGGAGCAAATCACGATAGCCAGCAACTGAAACAGTTTGCAGAGATTTATGCAGAGGTTGTGTGTTTATTAGAGGCAAAGCTGGAGAAGGCTTGCACCTGTGACAAAATGGCATCTACCTCCACCCTAAAGACAGAGTCACGCTTATTATTGCTCACTGGAAGCTGGATGAGGGAGAATGATTTTTAAAAAATGTATTTTATCTTAGATATACAATTTTACAAGGAGACACATTCCCTTTCTTGTAATTTTTTTTATGACCTTTGGGTGCCAGATAACGCCATTCCTCCTGTCTGCTTTCACTATTCAGCACCGAGGAAGCCCATTATATCTGTCTTTGATCCGGAGATCGGGGCTGCTAAAACTGATGGCCACAATTAAAGACAGTCCTGTTGAAAACCTGACCTCCGTCTGCTCTCAACTGCATGTAAACTTTTCAATATGGATGTAATTTGGTATTAAATTACCCATGCTTTATTGCTTTTTAGTACAGCCCTGTCTGTTGCCTTTTAAAGATAAAGGTAACATAAAAGAAAAATTGTGGTGTGGCTGCATAATTATGTAATTATAAACTTGTTTTCCTACATTCAGAAAACCCTTTGTGCGTGTGTGTGTGTGTGTGTTTGTGTGTGTGTGTGTGTGTGTGTGTAAGTCTATTGAAAAGTAATAGGCTGGTAGGATCTGAGAAGTAACGTGTGTGTGTGTGTGTGTGTGTGTGTGTGTGTGAGTCTATTGAAAAGTAATAGGCTGGTAAGATCTGAGAAGTAGCGTGTGTGTGTGTGTGTGTGTGTGTGTATGTGTGTGTGTATGTATATGTGTGTGTGTGTGTGTATGTGCACACATGTATGTGTTTTCCCATTTCTGATCTTTTTAACTTAGACATCTACTGTGCCAAACTGGTCATCACATGTAACTACTCCCACCTACATTCTCAGAGATTATTCTTCATTTAGATGGATGAGAGGTTTGTGAAAAATGGTCTTCTGCTGCTTGTTTAGCCCTGGCCGGACCAGGATGGAGTTTGCAGTTGGGATCTAGGACAAAGCCTATTTGCTAATGTACAACTGAGGCCCATCAGAGCTACCCGGGCAGCCTCCAAGTGTCTGGTATGAATTCTTGGTTATTTCAGCTTCACTGTGCTTCAAATGAAAAGCGATGGCTGTGTGTGTGTGTGTGTGTGTGTGTGTGTTTAAGCGAGTACTGTTTTTCTTTGTGATGAATTGTATGTGTACGGGTAATGTGTTTCTTAGTAAGGAGCTGGAACAGACTCCCTCTAGCTTGGCTGAATGGTGTGTGAACAGCTATCTTGCACAGGGATGTTTCTTTTAGCCCCAGTGCCCCTCTGTTATTTCATCCATAAGGAGCTGAATCGAGGTAGCATTTGATACAGGTTTGGCATTTGATATAGGAGGGCACTTGATGACCAATTGACTGATCTGTGTGGGGATGTGGGGGTAGGGAGGAGAGTTGCCATCTAAGATCACCATCCCATTATAATATGTGCAGGAAGAACAAGAGAGGTGGCTCAGTGGTTAAGAGTACTGGCTGCTCTTGGAGAAGACCTGGGTTCGATTCCCAGCACCCACAGGAAGGCTCATAGCCATTTGTAGCTCCAGTTTCACGGGACTTGATGCCCTCTTCTGTGAGGCACTGTACTCAACGTGACGTGCTTAAATAGACACACAGGCTAAACAATCATACACATAAAATAAGAACAAATCTCTTAAAGATAGATAGGAGCACTTGGAGACCTACAGTTTGAATAATAGCGTTGCTGTGTATACATGGAAATGGGGGGCACCCTGGCTCCTTTCCTTGTTAAATGTCAAGAGTATCTAATGGAACCTCACATAAAACCAATCAGACAAAAAGCTGATGTCAGGACAAGCCACATGAAGTCCAATGGAGTCTTCTAGAAAGCTGAAGCTTTGAGAAAGTAAAGGTTACAAGTTAGGGTCTTGTGGCATGGAAGCCAGCCTGTCTCACATGTCCTCCAGACCTCTTTTCAAGTCCCATGTCTGGCCTTCAGTTCCCCAACCCTATCCTAACAGTACACCGAGGAACCGAAGCCTGACCTATGTTGTAATTCATCTGGTTCCTCTATAAAAGTTGCATCCTGTGGAAAACATATGCCGGGTAGAGTTGTGTTGGCTCTCATGCAAAGAGGCAATTCCAGAACAGCAAGGGAACATTAAAAATAGATTCCGGTTAAAATTTAAATTTCACCCCCACCCAGGTCCTCTTGCTTTAGGGACTGAAACCAGAGGTTTCTGCTTCTCTGCAACATTCATGGAGTCCCTGTTCGAGCAGGGCATGGCCCTCTCACCTCTGGGGTTGCTCATAGTAGTGATAAAGGCAGGCACTGAAGACTGAATCACACAGCTAGACCTCAGCTTTCCAATAGAGTTGCTGCTATGGTCTACTGGTCTAAAGTAACAGTCTATTAGACTTTCAATTCTTCAGTTGGATGCTGCTAACCAGTTTTCTGGCCCTGTTAAAAAAAAGACAAAAACAAAACAAAAACAAAAGCAAAAACCCGAAAAACCAACCCTAATAATTCTTTGATCTGCATCGAGAAAGTTTTATTTTGGCCCAGCATTTCAGAAGTTTCAGTCCATCATCTTTGGGCCTTCTTTTAAACTCATAATACCTCAGAACGTTGTGCTTAGATCTTGTAATAGAACAAACCTTGGAGTGTTGGAGCCCGTTTTAAGGTCACACTCACAGTGACCTATGACCTTTTACTAGACTCCACCTCTTAAAAGGTTCTACCATCTCCCAGTTAGCACCATCGGCCGGGACCATGCCTCTAACTGTAGGACTTTGGGGGACATTCCAGACCCACCCTATATCACACCCCCACATTTCAGATCCATTGTTGCAGGGAGCCAGTGGTTACAACACAGCTGTGGATCCTTTCCATTCTTAGAGATGATGAGTCTTGATGGCTCATCTCTGGGCTCAGCTCCATGCTTTCCTTTGCCAAGTCATTGTACCTCAGTTTGTTCATCTGTACAGTGGGAATGATAATGATACCCACTTCTTAAGATGGATGTTTGAATAATTAAACAAGATATGTGTGGGGCACTTTATGTAGCTAGAATATATAGTGTTCTGCAGTGAAAACATTGCTCTATAACTCAGTTCCTATGGAAACTGTTAGGATTCTGTCTAAGCCCCGCCCCACAGTTACCTGGCAACAGCCTGGTAGGCCTGGCCCACTATAAAAAGGGCTGCGTGCTCCCTCCTCCCTCTCTTGCCCTCTTGGGCTTTTCCCTTCCCCCTTCCCTTCCAGTCTCTCCAAGTGATCATGGCTGGCCTCTCCTTCTCTACTCTCTCCTTCTCTCTGCCTTTCTCTGCCTCTATTACCCTCTTAACCCCCCCCCTCCCCATGCCCTAAATAAACTCCATTCTACACTATTCTGTCCTGTGGCTGGTCCCTGAGGGGGAAGGGATGCCTCGGCACGTGCCCGCTGAGACACCTCCTTCCCCCATACCTCACCACACACCCCCAAAGAACATATTCTTATATCGCTTTATCTCTTTATGATCATAACAGAAACTGCTGGCCAAAGATGCCTACTGGACTTTACCATATGTGAGGAAGAAAATAGAAGTTTTATTTTTGCTTACTCTTAATCAATTAAAATAAAGTTTAAATATCCTCACAGAGGTAGGGCCCAGGCTTAGAATAGGGAGACCATTGCTGCTAAAACAGTATTTTTCTTTTTTAAGATAGGATCTCATAACTAGGCTGGGACTTGCTTTGTTACCCAGGCTGGCTTTGAACTGATGATCCTTCTACGTAGTTTCCTGGGTGTTGGGGTCACAGGTTTGGACACCTCCTGTGCCTAGCCATTAGCTTTTTAAAAAATTATTTTATTTTATTAATTTTTTTTATTAAATCTTTCTGCTAACTTGGCAAGGGGCACAGTGAAATATCACAAGTTTGTTCTACAGTTAAATGTGAATCCCCATTAAAGCATTCTTGATCATATTTATCATAGTATTCATTACAAATAAATAATAGTTGCCCATTTATCTAACATTTTATCACTGTGAACCAAATTTGTTTGTAATGCTCTGAAAACAGTAAAGTTATGAATAGCACTCAGCAGGCATTTTGAAGTGATTAGAGACCACATGTTATAGCTGCCTTTCCTTTAACTGTTCCTGTAGATTTGAATTCTGCGGGAGCTAAAAAATGAGTAAATTACTTCAGAAGACTAGCGAGAACATCATTATTTCTTTTCCCCTTATGTTACCACTGACTTACAGACCAAATTTGATATTTTAAAGATGGCGGCTCAGCCAGCTGAGTTACTGTCCAGTGTTAAATAATTTCATCCACCAGCATCTTTGTGTATTTCGTCCAGAGCCACAGAGTTGAGGGAAACAGATGCCTTCATTCTTATGGAGGAAGGGATCATTTCTGGTGCTGAAGCGTTAGCTGTTCCGCACCGTAGGCCAGCCTGCTCTGGCTCTCCTTCCCCTGCACTGTCTGAGACAGTGTATCGATTACTTTTCTGTTGCTGTGAGAAAGCACTGTGACCAAAAGCAATCTGTGCAAGAAAGAGTTCATTTTGGCTTATGTTCCAGAAGGATAAAGAGTCCGTCGCAGCGAGGACGCATGTCGCATGTCAGCAAGCAGCAGGCATGGGGGCAGGAGAACATCTCTTCAGCTGTGGGCAGGACACCAGAGTCTGTCGAAGCCCCAGAACTGTACTTTCCACAGCAAAGCTATGCCTCTCTGCCCTCCCCAAAGAGTGCTGTTGACTGGGGACCAAGTATTCTAATTCACGAACCTATGGGAGACATTTCTCATCCCAACTGCCAGTGTTTGGATTCCCAGATTCCACTTACTGCTCCCCAGGGATATAAGTGACCAGCACCTTGAAGGCGAAGCCAAGGGCTTTATGCTCCTCTTGCAGCTCATGGAGCTAGGAGGTCAGCATTCTGAAAATACTAGCTAGCGGAGGCTGGGGAAGTGTCTAAACTGAGTCCAGTTCTCTTTCCCCACCTTAAGGAAAAAGCCAGGTCAGTATTTGTAATCTCAGAGCAGGGAGGCGGAGAGAGGAGGAGACTTGGGACTCATAGCCAATCAGCCTAGCTAATCCCTGATCTCCAGGCTCAGTGAGAAACCTTGTCTCAAAATATAAGGTGGAGCCCTAATGAGGAAGATGACCAATGATGACCTCTCACCTCCATACACGTGCTCACGCATGGACACGTTCATCGCTTGTATTGATTTACTTCTGGACCTTTTTCCTTCACTGCCTTCTTTTTAAATAGCACATATCTTGCTAGGCATTTGTGACTGAGTGACTTGAGAATTCCTTACTCCGTTTCTCTTTCTAGAACCTGGTACACTACTTCTTCCTGCTGCCCAAGAACTCTGGCACATCTGAAGCCTCTATTTTAGAGAATTCAGATTGTCAGGGAGGTCTGTACAGAAGTGCAGGATGCTATCAGAAGGGTAGTCCTCTAAAAGCTCACTTTATTCAGAAAATATTGCTAAAACGGACAGCGTCTGTTGGACAGAAATCCATATCAATTAAAACTGTGGGGGATGGGGAACACGGCTCAGTGGTAGGATACTTGTCTAGCATGCCAAGGTCCTAAATTGAGTGAGTAAGAGAGATAGAGAGATAGAGAGAGATAGAGATAGATAGATAGAGAGTGAGGGAGAGAGAGAGGGAGGGAGGGAGAGAGAGGGAGGGAGGGAGAGAGAGACACTTCAGATAGAAGAGTGGCTATCAATCTTTGAGGATAACTTGAAAGACGGAATCCTGTGAAGTTTTGAGAACAATTTAGCCCCTTCACTCCAGCTTCCCATGGATTGATATCTTCATCCATATCCACTTGAGCATCTCTTTTCTCCACTTTAAACCACCTTGGCTGGTCTCCAGCAGAGCCCACTGTCAGGGAAGCTACTTAGTCATGGCCACCTGGACCCAGGCTTGGAATAAGCAGCCTGAGTGCAAAAGGACTTTGGAGGTCAAGGGTCCTGGAATTATAAAGCTAACGAACCGGATTGTAGATCCAGCCAAGTTCAGATTCAGTTAAACTCCGAAGGGCCCATGGCTTGCCTGTGTAGACACGAGACTTAACTCGCTTTCGTGAAAATGCGTTGGGAGCTCTGTGCTGGGTAAGGCCAGTTTTTACAATTGTGCTGCCGTGTGGGGGCCTTGGCTGTGTTTTTATGAATCCCTAACTTCTCATTGAGATTACTTTATTTAAATGTCATCACCCAGATCTAAAATACGCTTTCAAAATAACCGTGGTGGCCATGGGATACAAAGTGGTGGGAGAAGAAAAGGACTCCGTGAAACCAACTTGTGTTTGATATGTAGACACTTTTCAGTGCTCTGGGGGCCCCGGTGGTGGGACCGAGTCAGCTTTACAGCTGGGCCTGGCCATCCCAGCTGTGCACGGCATTCAGAGGGGGACTGCCATCGCCACTGGCAGGGTTGTGCCTTGGAGGCATTTGGGTCATTGGCGGAGTAGGATCAGAGGAAAGGTATAAAAAGTGAGATGAAACCAAAGGGGTCTATAAACTAAAGTCTTATGATGCAAGGTGGGGTGGGGGAGGCTCCTGGCATTCGACAGATGGAAGATCAGAGTCGGTTAATAAGTTTGGGGTGCTGGCGACTGAAACCAGATCACTGGTGCCTGTCAGCTGGAGAGAGGCGTCATCCCAGGTGGACTGCGACCTGGTCAGCTCCGTTCCAGCGTGCGCCCGGGTATTCATTTCTCTGCAGTCTCGCTTACTTTTTTTTCAATCCTTTGTCAGGAGACAGCGGAGGGTTGGCCTTTCCTCCCCCATGCTGTTCTGGGTAAAGGCAGAGACTGACGGTGTGCCAGCCTTAATTCCCCCAAAGAAAAGGGCATCCAGATTTATGTGAATTGCCTTAGTTCTGAAACAAGAAAAGATAAAACAGGGCGCATTCACGTATTCACGAAGCAGGCGGGGTGTGCGCGTCGGCGCATTCTGCACAAATTCATTTATTGTTCCTGCCCTCTTATTTCTGCAGAGCCTCGGCTCATTTTTTTCCCCTCAATAAGATGAAAGTGGTTCCAGCCCATGTGAAATTTCAAACTTAAACTAGGTATCCACACTTCAAACATGCCCCCGGTGTGTGTGTTTGTGTGCCACAAGTTGATTAAAAGATCAGCGTGGGCCCTCCAGGAACAAAAGCATCCCAGCCCTGCCACCTCCCTGCCTTGTGAGATTTCTCTATCAGTAAAACTAAGCAGCCTCTTCTAGTTGGGAGAACTGTGCCTACCATTTGGACATCTCCAGAAGGATGACGAATCCCAGGACAAGCATCCGATTCCCCCTTCTGGATTTCTGTCACTCATCTTGCCCTTCTACTGGTGGGTGCTCTAGGTTTGATCTACAACAATGATATCTTATAGGACAACTGTGTGTGTGTGTGAAGGGTCCAAGATGGTGTCCCTCAGATGTTTGCAATGTCTGCTCACCATCCAGGGTAGCTTTTACTAAAAGAGCATGACAAGGTGATGCTGTAGGCACTCAACACAGACAAAAAACAAACAAGGGGCCAGATTTGGTCCATAGATGTTCCCGCACCTTCATTCCTAGACCAGGATTTCCCTGAGCGTGGCTTCAGATAGGCACTCTTGGGGAATGTTTTTGAAGAGTAGAGTCATGGGCTGTGTTCCACTTACATCTCTGCTTACAGGAATCCAAGAGCTAGAGTTGTGGCAATGGCTAAATGACCTAAACTCATGGAGCCTCAGTTTCCAAGTTTGTGCAAAGGGGATGGTAAGAGAACCTACTCATGAGCTTGCTGTAAGCCAGTAAAGTGTTTAGTGCTGTGCCTGGGATACAGCAGATGCTTAACGGGCCCTGGTTTTTAGTGCCATCCACATCCTGGCAAGAGTTGGGCATAGCATGGCTATGAATCTGTAGGACACTGTCATCAGGGTCCTGTTGGACCTATATAGGTTCTATGACATGTGGCATTGGGACTCTGGAGGGTCCAGACCCTTGTACGCTGAGTCTGTCTGCTCCGAACCAGATATGTTTGCGGGCATGAACTTCTCTTATTAACCGTCACTTTCCATTTTCCCCCTGAATACACAATTTCAAGGAGGTGTCTACACCTTTGGAAGTGGTTATCCCAATCTCTTTTGAAAAGTATTACTGAATCGTGCCCACGAAGCCCTGTTTCTCATCAGACGTCTCGCCAGACAACAGAGGCAATGTATGGGGAGCTAAGATGAGGGCAGCAGGGACCAGGCCATTGTGCCACGATGCTGTCAGTCCTCTGTGAGCCACTGCTGGTGGAAAAGATCCAAATGTAGATTTCATGTGAAGTGAAAAGCTCTGCCTCCACCCCAGTGGCCATTTCCCTGATGCCCAGCATATGAACCACGGACTGCAAAAGGAAAAGAAAAATCTGTAATCAGAGATGTAAGTTAAGCAGCATCACTGACCTGCTTAGAAACAGACTGAATCTACCCTTGAATAAAGAACAAAAATGTTTTTTTTCTTCTTCTTCTTCTTCTTCTTCTTCTTCTTCTTCTTCTTCTTCTTCTTCTTCTTCTTCTTCTTCTTCTTCTTCTTTCTTCTTCTCCTTCTCCTCCTCCTTCTCCTCTTCCTCCTCCTCCTCCTTCTCTTCCTCTTCCTCTCCTCCTCTTTCTCCTCCTCCTCCTCCTCCCCTTCCTCCTCCTCCCCTCCTCCTCCCCTTCCTCCTCCTCCCCTTCCTCCTCCTCCCCTTCCTCCTCCTCCCCTTCCTCCTCCTCCCCTTCCTCCTCCTCCCCCTCCTCCTCCTTTTCCTCTTCCACCTCCTTTCCCTCCTTTTCCTCTTCTTCCTCTTCTTTCCTCACCACCACCACCATCATCATCATCACCATCAGCACCATCATCACCATCAGCATCATCAACATCATCACCACTGCCAGTTTGAAAGGATTTTGCCTATCTGCCAAGAATATTTTGGTTTTTATAGCTAGGGTAGGTATCAGGGTGGCAGTGCCACAGTTGGAGTTTATTGAACAGAGGTAGGGTTGCCATGGACAATTTGCAGAGCAGTGTCTAGCGAGCAGCCATTGTCTCCTGGACAAAGAATGACCTCCTTCTGAAGAGTTGGCCACATTCCTATTAGAGAACCTTGGCCCCTGGAGAGAGCTTGAAGTCCTCCGTTGTAGGATAGATAGGCTTCTGAGTCAGGTAGCAGAGAGTGGCTAAATATCATCCATTTCTCCTCCTGAGAGCACCAGACATCACCCTCCTCCTTCACAGCTGTGACTGTCCTCTGAGGCTCACGATGCTGAAGGCATGCAAACAGTTGACCAAATGTACTCACCTCACCCAGTGAGATTTTAATTTAGTTATAAAAATCTACAATGTGTTTGGTTCATACCCCACAATTCTTCCCACCCCCATGTTCCCCAAGTTCATGTCCTTTTTTTTTTTTTTTTTTTTTTTTTTAAATAACCCACGACTCCAACTTGTGCTGGGAATTGGGGGCACGTATTGACTCTCTCTGAAGCCGTAAGTGGTCCATAGATCCTCAGTTAGTTGTAGAGGAATTTTAATCCAGAAACATGGCTGCTCTGGCATGGAGTCATATCCAAAGATATGATCTGGCCAGAATGCAGACACACCCGGGATTACTGCATGATCTGGCTGAAATACACACACACCTTTAGTATACACCTTTAATCTTTAACAATGAAAGTAAGGTTAGTTTGTAGAAGGAAACAGCAGTGTTTGAAAGTGACATCTAATCGAGAGGCAGACAAAGTGATGAATCAGAGAAAAATCTGACGGAATGAGTCAGAGAGAGGATAAACCTAACTTACACCAGAATAGGAGAGGAAGAGGGCTACATAAGAGTAGAGAGAGAAAAGGCGGTGTGGTGGGCGGTGGGCGGTGGGCGGTGGGGGCTGTGTATGTATGGTGGTTTTACAGGACAGTTTTACTTACAGAGAGAACAAGCTAGACACAAGTGAAGGCAGAATGAGCCAGAGAATGAGACGGAGCCAGAAGATTAGAACAGATCGCCAGAGTCAGTTTGAGGCCAGGCAGAGCAATTCAGTGAGAAGTCAGGAGAAGCTGGATTGAATCAGTCAGCTTGGAAGATTAGATTGTACAGAGGCTAGAAGCTTCCAGGCCTAGAGAGAGTTAGAATAGAGAAAGAAATGCTCTGGGCTCAGCCTGAGCTGTGTGTTCACACAGCTTGGGTAAGGCTCTCACCTTTTCTCTCTATCTGTGAAAATAAAAGCATCATTTAAAGTTAGTGCTGGGGCAGGGAAGGTTTTAACAGAGGATGAATGACTGAATCAAGGTTGTAGCACTGACCAAGTCCTCACCCTCACCAAGGTGATTCAAAAAGATTTTGACTCCTTCCCCTTTCTAAGTTTTACTACCATGAACATCACAGAACAGACACCATAATCATCTGCCCTCCCAAGCATGCATAATTGTTTTTCTAGGGTTGGTACTCAAAATAGGGAAATATGCTTTCATCATTGAAGGTTGACTGTCTCTTTATCAATGTATGGCTCACATGGAAAACTTTTAATTTTTCTTTAAGATTTATTTATTTATTATATGTAAGTACACTGTAGCTGTCTTCAGACACTCCAGAAGAGGGAGTCAGATCTTGTTACGGATGGTTGTGAGCCACCATGTGGTTGCTGGGATTTGAACTCAGGACCTTTGGAAGAGCAGTCAGTGCTCTTAACCCCTGAGCCATCTCTCCAGCCCCAAACTTTTAATTTTCTTTGTCCATTTTTTTCTCCAATTGAGTGTCTTCCTCATACATGCGAAAGGTATCTTTATACATTCAGAGACACAATACTAAGTTATGTATATAGCAAGTATTTTCCTCTTCTTCCTCTTCTTCCTCTTCTTCCTCTTCTTCCTCGTCCTCCTCTTCCTCCTCCTCTCCTCCCCCTCCTTCTCTTCCCCCCCTCTTCCTCCTTTTCCTCCTCCCCCTCCTTCTCCCCACCTCCTCCTCCCCCTCCTCTTTCTCCTCTTCCCCTTCTCCCCCTCCTCCTCTTCCCCCTCCCCCTCCTCCTTTTCCCCCTCCTCCTCCTCTTCCCCTCCTCCCCCTCCTTGTCTTCCCCTCCTCCTCTTCCTCTTCTTCCTCCTTCTCCTCTTCCCCTTCTCCCCCTCCTCCTCTTCCCCCTCCCCCTCCTCCTTTTCCCCCTCCTCCTTCTCCTCTTCCCCTCCTCCCCCTCCTTGTCTTCCCCTCCTCCTCTTCCTCCTCTTCTTCCTCCTTCTCCTCTTCCCCTTCTCCCCCTCCTCCTCTTCCCCCTTCTCCTCTTCCCCCTCCTCCCCCTCCTCTTCCTCCTCTTCTTCCTCCTCCTCTTCTTCTTTTCTTTTCTTCTTCTTCTTCTTCTTCTTCTTCTTCTTCTTCTTCTTCTTCTTCTTCTTCTTCTTCTTCTTCTTCTTCTTCTTCTTCTTCTTCTTCTTCATCTTCTTCTTCTTCTTCTTCTTCTTCCTTCTCTTCTTCTTCTTCTTCTTCCTTCTCCTCCTCCTCCTCCTCCTCCTCCTCCTCCTCCTCCTCCTCCTCCTCCTCCTCCTCCTCCTCTCTTCTTCTTCTTCTTCTTCTTCTTCTTCTTCTTCTTCTTCTTCTTCTTCTTCTTCTTCTTCTTCTTTTTCTTCTTCTTCCTTCTCCTCCTCCTCCTCCTCCTCCTCCTCCTCCTCCTCCTCCTCCTCCTCCTCCTCCTCCTCCTCCTCCTCCTCCTCCTCCTCCTCTTCTTCTTCTTCTTCTTCTTCTTCTTCTTCTTCTTCTTCTTCTTCTTCTTCTTCTTCTTCTTCTTCTCTTCATCTTCATCTTTAGGGAAAGTCATATAATGATGTAATGTAATTTTCTCCCTACCATCATGATACAACATTAGTGGAATAGTCTCCATTCCCCATTGAACTTCAGAACCCTGTGTCATGTAGCCAGCTGACCTCTCTCTACAAGGCTTTGTGAGTATGTTTTTGTTCTGTCGTTAGGTTGTTGTATTTACTGTTGCTTTTGAAGGAGGCTTTGTATTTGGTAAGCCCCCCTCCCCACATTATTTCTTCTAAGTGGCTTTGGATGCTTTTGACTCTTGGGTTGTGTTTGAATATTAAAAGCAGCTAATTACAAATTACTTATAAGTGCTCCTCTGGGGGCTGAGCTATGACTCAGTCATGGAGGCTTCCATAATATGATCAAGGGCTTAGGTTCAATCCTCTCTGTTGAAAAGAAAAATTAGGAAAAACTGTTGAATTTATTATTCTGAGGTCAATTTCCATCTTAAAACCAAATCTCACCACTCTTGAATAGAGTATTTAAAAACTCTGTAGTTGAGTTTTTAAATTAATTCTAACATCATTTAATTTTCAAATTGGCCAATTATTTATTTTTTAATTTTTAAGACAGCATCTCATGTTGTCCAGGCTGGCTTGGAAATCACCCTGAGACTGACCCCAAACATGAGTTCCTCCTGCTTTAGCTACCTGGATTTCTTGGGATAGTTTTGGAGCAACATGCCCAGTATTTATCAACTTTTTCTTTCTTTCTTTTTTTTTGGAACAGGGACAGTATAAGAGTAAGATGTAGTTGCTAGAGTTTCCTGGTATCATGGCAGAGCCACAAGGGTTCACTACCAGAGGAATCAGATTTTAATCTGATTTAATAAGGCTTACAAGATTAGGTTTTAGTTGTTACACCCAGAGATTGAGTTACCATTGCTTCTGAACTAAGTTTGTGTTGCGTTTTTCTTATCTGGGTTCAAGAGAAAAAGGTACAGTGGCAAAACATGGGTTTGCCAGATGTGCACCACAAAGGCCACGGGGGATTCGCAGCACAGGATTGGTGTGGTAGCAACCCGCCAGTGGGAACCTAGTGAGCTGGGTACTTAGCTGGCGGCCTAAGTAGTGGACATTGCTGGTTCTTTTTTATTATTTCCTGTAACGGGTCTTCTGCCTATGAGGCTTGATCTGACATGCTTCTCAGGAGGTGACACCAGCTGAGTGTCCGCCACCTGTCTGCTGAGCTTACCAAACTGTTCCCCTTAGGCATGCTCTGTTCTCAAGGTACCATGGATTTGGGGTCTTCCTTTGCTCCTGGCCGGCCTACTAGTAAGGGCCTCAGGGGACAAGCGCAGTTGCTATGGGGAGCAGAATGGAGCATCCAGAGCCTAGCAGCGGGTCTGAGGAAGAGGCAGGCATTGTGACCAAAGAGTTCTTTTCCACTGTCAGTGCCCTGTGTATCTGATTTGGGTCAGTCTCCTGGCTTGGGTTCAAATCCTACCCCCCACCATTCACTCCTGGGAAAGCCACTAAATCATTCATTCATCTCTCGGTTTCTTCTTGGGATAAGTGGATATGCTCACCAAGTTGGGACGAGCCATAGGTCTCCTCAGAGGTGTCCCGAGAGGGTCAGCGGTCACCAGGGCTTCCCCTCTCACTGTTACTGCTGAGGTTACTGTCACCTTCCTCCACATGGAATCCATATTCTTCTATCTGCCTCCCCTGTGGGAATTCAACATCTCCATGAGCATATTTCCGGTTCTCCACAGACTACATTGAAGACAGCCAATCAGGACCCAACCTTTGTTTTCTACACACTCTCCCTTTTGTAAGGAAATCTTACCAACACCAGCATTGCATAGGCAGCGATCCGAGGGGATGGTCCTTGTAAAAATTATGATTTTTACAAGATAGTACAGGAATATATCCCAATAAATTATCATTTTTTATTGTTTTGTTTGTGAGTATGTGCATATGCACAGGAGCGGGTGCTTGACTACAGCATGTGCAGATCTGAGAGGCTGAATTAGGTCTTGGATAACACTCTCCACTTTAAAAAAAACAAAAAAACAAAAAACCATGTTATTATCGTGACTGGGTGCTTGTACGTGTGGGGCCACGTGATTGTGGAGGTCAGAGGGCAGCTTTGGGGAGCTAGTTCTCTCTTCCCTCCATGGGTGGGGGGGGGGCAAACTCAGGTCCTTAGGCTTCTGTGCAGGAGGCTTTACCTGCTGAGCTGTCTTGCTGGCTCCACAGCGAGAGAGACAAGTTCTCTCACTTAACAGAGAGCTCACCATGTGGGCCAGACTGGATGGCCAGGGAGTTCTGGGGACCGGCACTCCTTTCTGCAGTGCTGAGGTTTCAGAGTCATGGAGCTCTATGTCAGGCTTTTAAATGAATCTATTTTCATTTCATGTGTATTGGTGTTTTGCCTGCATGTATGTCCGTGTGAGGGCGTCAGATCTTGGAGTTACAGACAATCGTACACTGCCACGTAGGTGCTGGGAATTGAACCCAGGTCCTCTAGAAGAACAACCAGTGCTCTTAACCGCTGAGCTGTCTCTCCAGGTCTGTCAGGTGTCTATGTGGCTACCACGGGGGATGCCAGGGATCAGACTCAGGTCTTCGGGTTTGGGTGTTGAGTTCCTTCACCTCCTCAGCCATCCTGCCAGCTCTCCAGAAGATAAAATCTTGACAGAAGGCTTCAAAATAGAAGTTGGCTAAATCATGGAGTCCACCATGGGTAGAAAAATGGGCAAAATAATTCTTTTGGTAGATCAAAAATATCTCAAATTGTACAGCTTCACACTCATGCTATGGAAAAAAGGGAGAAATAAGTTTTGTTTTTAAGGTAAAAACATTTTAATTTTAAATCCTACTGTGTATGTGTGTGTGTGTGTATGTGTGTGTGTATGGTATGTGTATGTGTTTCCATGTATGGGCCCTGTTTGAAAATGTATCATAAGGAAATATTTTTTTCATTGTTTGTGATGTGCGTGGGCTGGCTACTTTCTGTCTAGGCGATGACTGGAATGGGTGCGTGCTTGCAGGCCTGAATTGGCACTGCCCACTCCTTACTTGCTCTCCATTTTGTTTTGCTGAGGTGGTGTCCACACTCTTTGAACGTGAACCCTGCCAGTTCTGGCTAACCCAATTAGCTCACCTGCCCAGCATACCTTGGTCTCTGCCTTCTGAGGCGGGATGCTGTCTCTCCTGTGTGCTGTGCTCATAGCTTCTGGAGATCTGGACTCTGTCTTCTTGCCTACAAATACTTTATTCACTGAACTGCCCCCCCCCCCAGCCTCCCTCCCTCTCTCTCTCTCTCTCTCTCTCTCTCTCTCTCTCTCTCTCTCTCTCTCTCTCTCTCTCTCTCTCATATCCTAGGTAGCCTGGAACTCATTATGTAGCCAGAGTTTACCTTGAACTCCAGGTCCTACTGCCTCAATCTCCTTGGTGCTGGGATCACAGAGCTAGCTGGCTACCATACCTGTTCCTATGCAAGGCTGCGGATCCCGCCCGGGGCTTCCCGCAGGTTAAGGAGGGGCTCGGCCAACTGACCTGCAGCCCAGGCCCTAGGTAGTTACTTCTCGGCTTAGCTCATTTACTGCCTGTGCTCCTGTCTTTGAGGAACTCAAACCAATGTTGGGAATGGGTTCAGGGATGTGGGAGATGCTGTCGTGGTGGAAACTGCTTCCCAGATCTTTGCTTTTTTTTTTTTTTTTTTTTTTGTAAGTCTTCTTTCTTTCCAAAACAACCCATGCAAAGGTTTGATTGCTCAACTGTGAATCAGGAAGGATGTGTCTGTGTCAAGACACAACAAACAGGAGGTGCCCAGGCTTGGGCTGCTGACACCCTCAGAGCCAGGTGCCCACTGGCGGGGTGGTGGCATGTTTCAGGAAGGAGCCAGGGAGCAAGTCCCTGGGGAGGGTCACCAGTCAGGCTCACTGGTCTTTGCAAAGAGCTTTTTTTATGTTTTTTTTTTTTGTTTTTGTTTTTTGTTTGTTTTTGTTTTTTTAAATCAGAAAAAGCAAAGATTTAGACCTTCACAATTAGCTGATACGATATGATATCACCAGTTCGCACGTGTTAAGATACAACTCCTAATATGCACTGTGCAAACCCTTTGGATGTTACAACTAGTTTATAGCCTTGATTTGCTGGCTTGGGCTGTTCCCTTTCCACACACTCCTGCTAAACAAGATGTCTTCGTTAGCACGAATTAAGAATACTTTTTTTTCCTTTACAGCTTTGTGAATGAAGTTTTAGAAACGTGCTAGCATGCGTTTTTTTTTTTTTTTTCTAAAATAAGCTTCTTAAAAATATACACATTCTTAGACACGAAACTAAAGAAAAATCTCTGGGCTTATGTGTGAAATCTCTCTCTCCTTCTGTGTGTAAGTATGTGTGCACAATGGGCTTTAATCATCATTGTACTTAGAAACATTAAAATGCCAAAGGAAACTTGTTTTTTATTGTAAGGAAAGGAATTGGAAACACTAGCAATATGCAAATACTGTTTCCTGGTAAATTATAACCACATTACTCTTGGATTACATCTTAGACCGTGCTGAAGCCAAAAGGCAACTTTCCAGTGATGTCATTACTTAGGGATCAGAGACAGGCGAGGTCCAGCCCATGCAGTGACCGGAGTAGACCTGGCTTCCGTTAGAAACAGGCATTTGGGTTTGTTGTTGTTGTTTGCTTGTTTGTTTGTTTTTGGACACTATCATTTCTTCTAGTTGAACTCTGAGATTCCTTAGGCACAGACACTTTATGAATATCAGGACCGTGTTTCTCTGCCTACCGTTAATCTTACAGGAAGATCCAAGGTAGAGTTGAGGTTTGTAGAGAGAAGTTTTTCTCTTTATACGTACCAGTCTCATCACCGTATGGAAACAATAAGAATCAAGTGGCCACGCTTCATAAATCAAGCTCGTTTTATCTTATGTTCTTTTGTTCGTTTTTTGATTTTACACTTCTACGACGAATACACTTGGTTTGTTGAATGTACACACTGGAGAACAGGATGCTGCCGCTGTTTCAGAGTGTCCACTAGTGGGCGCTGCAGTGCTACCAACATTGTGTGTATGCGCATATATTTTTAATCCGAACACAGTATTAAAAAAAAAAATCATCACAGAGTAAATGGTGAGTTTTCATCCCTTCAGAGCAGCTCTTCTGTCAAGAAAGACACCAAAAATATAGCTGGAAGATGCTATCTGCTGAAATTATTTACTAAAATTTTAGAACAGAATGGCAGGGTGGAGATTGGTCCCGTTTCTGCCAACATTCATTTATATTTGCGAATTGTCACGTTTATTCTTGTTTGATAGGCATGGACTCTGAGTTCACATTATGCAGAGAAAAAAAAAAGGTACTTAATGGCCTCGCATCCAAAATTAACACTACTTATTAGGCGAACACCCTGCCTTTTTTCTATCAAAGAAAACCCGTTCATGTGTTCGGTCTATATGATTTTGAGTAGGAAGCAGTGTGTGGTTGGGGCTAAGATGTCTGTTTGATATTTAGAGGCGAATTTGATGCTTTAATAAGGGAATCCTCTGTCTCCCTCATCCATCAACCAGCATCTTCATCCATCCAAACACCACTGTAAAGGTGTCAGAGCCTTTTCCATATTCAGTACTTGTATAAATAATGGCTGCTGTGATTTGAGAGAGAAAAAAGGCGGTGTGCATTTCCCAGTGATGTTATATATCTGATCACAGCCCTGGCGACACCTCGGAGTTTTTGTTTAAGCTTGCTGCAGCCTCGTGCATATCATTTAAGTCCTAGAGCCAAAGGCCGTTTTGTACGTTGACCATTATTGTGGTTAGTATTTGCTGAAATGAAATCAGTTTTGTAAGGGTGGTGGTGATGGTGTGTGTGTGTGTGTTTTGTGTGTGTGTGCATGTGTGTGTGTATGTTCATGTGAGCATGTGTGTATGTGTGTAAGTGTATGTATATGTGTGTATGTGCATATGTGTGTGTATGCATGTGTGTATTCCTGTGTGCATGTGTGTGTGTGTTATACAGCAGGGATAGAATGCAGCCTCTGCCCGATCACTACATTTTTTTTTTTTTATCATTTCCCATCACTTTTCCTTCTCTCCTCTGCTGTCTTAGGGATTATGCAGGTTCAGTGCAATATTCTGAAATTAATCAAAGCAAGCAAAACCCCATGCCTTATTATCCATGACAGGGGAGAGAGAGGCTTCCAGGACCCACAGAGCTTTGTGATGCCGTCCGGTTGTATAACTAGAATTTTATACATTATCTTATAAAAAAAAAAAAAGAGAGAAGCTCTGGTTTTCACACAATGAAACCTTTTCATGTTAAGTTGTCCAGGCAATGGATGGCTCCGTGTGTGGGTGACAAAGGCTTGGAATTTAACTGATGCATTGTACACCTTTCCTTATTTAAATGAGAAACTCATGAGGGTGCGTGTGACAATATCCAATATCCATTTTTCTTTTCTTTCTTCTTCTTTTTATTTTTAAGCTTGGCAGACAAACTCTTAAGTCCCTAATGCAGTAATGCCGTATGGGTCATGGCAGTTTTGAATAAAACGAGGCAAGAGCAAACTTCCGGCATGCTTATCCAGTCTGGACCTTGTGCTCTGTCTCATCTTTTGATAATCAGGCTCTCCAAATTATTTGTTTCCACTAAATTAGTGGCCATTGTACAGATTGCAGACACTTAGTCTGATTGAAAGTGATCAAAGGAGATTATCCACTGGGCCGGCTGGGCGAAGGTTCTGATTTGACCCACTGCCTGGAGAGAAAGTATCTAATCTTATAAGCCCCATTCACTTCTGCCGTGCTTTGTGACTCTGCCCAGAACACATTAGACCTCTTTGTCTTAGTTCTGAGGAAGATGAAGGTTGGGTTGAGCTGACACATGAGACAAACGGATGGAGACCCCGGGTGACATTCTTTTTGTGGCGTCTTGAACTCTGTGTGTGTCAGGGTAGAGGGGACTCTGCCTCCCTTTCCCGATGGTAAATTCCCACCATCTTGGAAGAAGAAGAAGAAGCTGCTTCACTATTTCTCAAGTGTGTTCTCCGTGTCAGAGGCTGTTACAGAGCTTGTGTTTCACATCTAACCGTGTTTATGTGTGTTTATGTAGCTATGAAAAAGAAACATAGCCGGCCATGTTTGTGGGTGTGTGGGAGCGAGGAGGAGGAGGTGGGGGTGACGGGGAGATGGCTGGAACCATCCACTAGAACACCTGCCGTAGGTAGCATGTCCTCTTACCTCATCTGGAGAAGTGAGCCAGGCGGCATCTATGTCTTTCTCCATTTGAATGCTGATTTCTGTTTTGTTTTACAGAGAAAGAACTCTAGAGATGGAAAGAAAATAAAGAATTGTTATCCGGGAACTGCTGGTGGGAGATGAAGTACATTCAGTCATGGAGGAAACCAGTGTGGATGGTCCTTGAGAAACTGAGAAATGGAACTACTACTGCTTGACTAGCCATCAATGGGCTTACATCTGGAGGAAATGAAACGGGGACATCAAAGTTCCATCTGCCCTTCCATGCTCATTCAGCCTTGTCCCCAACAGCTGAGGCCCAGAATCCACCTGTCTGTCTATCACGGGATGCTGGGATGATACACAGTGGAATATTATATACCCCTAAAAAAGGAAGCAATTCATGTAACCTGGGATTTGATTGAATACTAGTTGAATCTGGAGCATGAGAAATCAGTCAGGCACAGAAAACTAAATAACATGTAATTTTATTCCTATGTAAAATCTAGAAGAAGGAGAAGGGGAAAGAAAAGAACAAAGGAAGAAAGAAATTCTTAAAATAGAACAGTGGTTGCAGGGAATTGGGGAGATAGTGACTAATGCAAGATTTTAAGTAGATAGAAAAAATAAGTTCAGTTCTACTGTCCAAGAAGGTAATCATAGTTAATAATAAAAGTGGTATATTTTGAAACCTGCTAAGAGATTTTTATGTATACCCACCCTAAACCTGTGTGATACAGGGAAGGTTAATAAACTCAATTAGGCCACTCTACAACGAATACACATTTCAAAATAGCACTAAATAGAACCCGTTTTTGTTCATCAATTAACCAAATGTTCTGGAAACAGCTCTTTCGCTTTGGAGTTGCGGGCTGATTCCGAGTGAGGCTGCTCGGCTTTGTGCTTCAGTTGGCTGGAGTCCATCGCTGGAATCTGTCCCCTCAAAGTTGCAACCTTTTAAAGTTTGAAATCAGATTGGCTGGGATACGGTAGGGAAGAGGGAAAGAGATCAAAGGCTTACACAGGGTGGGCTCAGCCTGAGAGGGGACACTGAGGGCCAGGGACCTGTGTGCAAGGATGCTCTCTCTGGGGCTTGAGCAAAGCAGCTACTTGGAAGGAGATAGCCCGGAGACCAGGGTGCAGTGTGCGCATGCGTCGGGAATCGCGGGGCTTTCCCTGTCCTCCTTCTTGTTAGGGGTTCTGGGCCCTCATCACTCACCAGTGAAAGGAAATGGCCCGCTGTATGTGCTGCATCTGGTTCTCAAGTTAGTGGGACCAATCTATATTTTAACATTGTCGTTGGGATAATTGACAAAGGACTCCCATGTCCCCCTCTTACGCCTAGTTTAGATGTCAGAACAGCCACCGGGACTCAGGCTGGCTTTGTTTCCTTTAACTCTGAACCCGTCTGTCTAGGAGGGGCTCAGCACCGTGAGTGAGGGACCCACTCAGAACCGTTCATGGCCCTGCAGTGCAGCTCTAGGTAGAGGCGCCAAGTGAATGTTCTATCGAGTTCCTCAAGTATCTGAAGAGGTCTTGCTTGATGGTCTCCAGAACATTCGGTTTCATGAACCCCTCATCTGTCTCTCTCTCTCTCTGGTCCCCTTAGAGGGCAGGGATGACACAGGTCAGCAGGAAGGAGAGAGCGGAAAGCCCCTGGAGTCAGACTGTGACCCTTCTCTGGTTCCCTCTCCTTGCCTTTTCTCTCACAGAGGGAGCTACTGGTCTGTAAGTTGCTGTGCAGATGGCCGGGCGGGCGCTGCGCTGGCCCTCCAGCTGGGCTGACTTAACCCCGGAGTGTTTGTGTTTGCTTTTGACAGCCAAGCCGGAGAGAGGGAAGCTGTTTCCAGCAGGATGATCCTCCCCTCCTTCCTTCCAACAGCAGCTGGTGGAATGTCTAGGCTGCTCTCCTGCCATGCGCCAAGTGAAGTTTGGATGAAGGACAGATGTATTCTTTCTCTAGCAAGGAATCCCTGCTCTTCCGGAGCATGCGCAGTCACTGCCTACCCCAGGGCGCAGGACTCCCCAGGGTAGAGCTCACTTAGCTGCCTTTCTTCCGGAGGCAGATGTCAACCTCCACGACACAAGAAGTGTGCAAGTAGCATGGGGTAGTTTATGCCCATTTTCTAGATGAGATAATAGAGGTATGGGAAGGTGACCAGCGTTCCTAGACTTAAATATATTGTTCAAAGGACACAGATCAAATCGATTGTCTGAGGGGGAATCATCTGGGAACATGTGTTTCTTTTGTGAGTGTGTATGTGTGTGTGTGTTCGTGTTCCAGTGCGCGCTCTGGTATGTGTGAGCCAGAGGCTGGTATTGGTTCCCAATTTCTTCCCACTAGTCTCTTCCTGAACCTGGAGCTTACCCATTGGGCGGGGCTTACCCATTGGGCGGGGCTTACTCATTGGGCAGATCTTACCCATTGGGCGGGGCTTACCCATTGGGCAGAGCTTACTCATTGGGCGACGCTGGCTGACTGGCATGCCCAGGGATCTTCCTGTCTCTGCCTTGGCTCCACCAGGATTACAACACTACCTTTGTCCATGGATGCTGAGGGTCCAGCTTAGGTTCTTTCCTGTATGTAGCCAGCATTTTACTGTCTGAATCACCTCTCTAGCACTCCCCTAGCCCCAAGAATGGATATTTCTTTTTTCTTTTCTTTGTTTGTTTCGAGACAGGGTTTCTCTGTGTAGCCCTGGCTGTCCTGGAACTCACTCTGTAGACCAGGCTGGCCTCGAACTCAGAAATCCGCCTGCTTCTGCCTCCCAAGTGCTAGGATTACAGGCGTTTGCCACCACTGCCCGGCTTTTTTTTTTTTTTTTTTTTTTTTAATTTCTTTATTATAAGTGAGTACACTGTAGCTGTCATCAGACACTCCAGAAGAGGCATCAGATCTCATTACGGATGGTTGTGAGCCACCATGTGGTTTCTGGGATTTGAACTCAGGACCTTTCATAAGAAGTCAGTGCTCTTAACCACTGAGCCATCTCTCCAGCAGAATGGATATTTCTAACATGCTGCATTGTGGTATTGTAGTGCTGGTGGTCTGTGACCCATTCTCGGAGGTTGGCTTGTTTACTTGTTTGTTTTTTTAAAAGCAAAACATCTAAGTACATAGGGAATGTGTGAAACACATACTAGATCATGCTTCTTGTGTAATGGCCCGGCACACACTCCAAGAAACCTGATTGATGACGAAACAATTATCAAGATACGGCTAGGGAACACGTGCTGGTGGTCTAGACGCCACGGCATAACGTAAATCAGACAGGTAGTTTTGCTTTTCAGTAGAATCAACTAGTAAGGCTTTCTCCTAGCGGTTACTAGTCTTTCTCAGATAGTAAAAGCTGGAGAATGTCTCTGAAGCATCCAGATTTCAGTAGTGTTTATCACAGAAGGGGATTCCCACCTTATTCTCATCCCACTAAAGCCCCCACACACTGTGTAGTGCGTGTGTGTGTGTGTGTGTGTGTGTGTGTGTGTGTGTGTGTGTGTGCATGCGCTCGCGCGCGCATGTGCGTGTTGCAGTGTTACTGTTTCTAACTATACTTCTGTGGTCTATTTCCCGTTGTTATCTGCGGGGAGCTGGCCCCAAACAGCTTCATCCACGTGTTGCTGCTCACAAACCTCTCACCATCCTAGAGTGACTCACACATCTGTGTGGAAAGAGCTGCTGCCCTCAGCTGCAGGAGTTTATGTCTTTCTCTCCTCCAGATGATTACCCCAAAGTATGTAATAGTCGTCTAATGGGGAGCAGGTGGAGGAAGAAATGCAGTCATTTTGAACAAAGGGAACAGATGTAAATTGCAGCACGAAGGCTTTAGGTTAGACATGCGCATACGAGGACAATTCTCTCCTGCCGGTAAGAGCAGTAAAACACTGGGGCCACAGGATCAAAGCTGAACTGTGGCACATTTGGGGGCATTTGAAAGAAAAGGGCAGGTGGTTTGATTTCTTCAGCACAGGCTCCTCTCTGCAGGAGGAGACTCAGTTCTGAGGGGTTTGTGGTCATTTCCAACTCTGTGCCACCCGAGATGAATTCTGAACACTACTGATGAGGAGCCATGTTAAATGAGAGAGAGAGAGAGAGAGAGAGAGAGAGAGAGAGAGAGAGAGAGAGAGAGACTAAAATGTCAGTTTTGGCATAGGGAGATGTGTATTATTTAATATTAGGCTTTCACTTGCATATCTGGTGACAGGAATGATCACATTCATGCAGATGCATAGTGTATGTGCTGGAGTGTGCATGTGTGTGCACATTCATGTGTATGTGTGTATATGTGTTCTAGCATGTGTGTGTGTGATAGAATTTCTCACTGGTTAGGGGTTCAAATCTTATACTAGGTTGGCTGGCTGGTGAGCTCTGGGGATCTGCCTTTGTCTACCTCACCATTGCTGGGGTCACAAGAATGCCACCATAACTGTCTTTTTTTAATATAGGTACTGGGGACCAAACTCAAGTCCCCGTGCTTATAGGGCAAGCATGTCCCTGACTGAACCATCTCCTTAGCTGATAGAAACTGTCATTGTCAAAGGTTTGAAACACCCAATAGGTCATCAGCAATAATAGAGTGTCGAGAGGCCGATCTCTCATTCTTTCTCCTGAGTTTTGAATCTTTCAACTTGTTGGTATCTGCAATTGGAATGGGGTCTAGAGAACTGACAGGTGCCAACTCTCCTCACTAGGAATGAGTTGGGTAGTAGATGCCCATACACGGCTCTAAAATTGTCACACCCCTGTCCTTTGAACCCAATAACACTTGGAAACTCCTTTCTCCAGAGACAATGGCCATGTCTAAAAAGAATGGAAAGGAAACTTGACCAGCTTTTCAGAGGACCCTGGAAGTAAAGTACAGCATGTCTTCTAGGTGATTAAAGGTAACTTGTTATAAACAGCCTCATAAGATCACATGCATATCCACAAACACACACCACACACACACATACATGCATACACACATGCATGCACAGACACATACATAAAACACATATACACAAAACACACACATACCAACACACATACATGAACACAAATACCCAGAATAAGCTTCTTCTTCTGGTGTGTGTCAGACAGATAGACAGACAGACAGACAGACAACATGTGAGAAACTACATTCTGTGGTGATGGTACTTTTGAATTTTAAATCCAAGGTGGTGAAAGTGACAGTTTCTTAGCCCACAAAGTCCCCAGCAGTTTTCATTATATTTAAAAATTTTGTCAGTCCGAAATCTCTCAGGCCTGGGGACATATGATAGAAAACTTGCCTAGCATGTACAAGGCCTTGTTTTCTCTCTCTGTCTTTGTCTTCCTTCCTCCCTTCCTTCCTTCCTTCCTTCCTTCCTTCCTTCCTTCCTTCCTTCCTTCCTTCCTTTCTTCCTTCCTTCCTTCCTTCCTTCCTTCCTTCCTTCCTTCCTTCCTTCCTTCTTTCCTTTCTACTGGACTTGGGGTTCTACTGGACTTGGGGGGATGGCTCAGTTGGCTAAGTATCCGCCCCCCCCCCCCCACACACACACAAGGCCCTGAGCTCAGTCACTAAGAATTTACCTTAGAAAAAGCCAGGCACGGTGGAGTGTGCTTGCAGCGCTGGTGAGATCTCCAGCTAGCCTCTGACTAGCCTTGGCTGTTCAGTGCACTTCAGTTCACAGAGAGACCCTGCCTCAGTAAACAAACCGGAAAGCAGCCGAGGTTGACTCCTGGCTTGTACACACATGCATGTGCCCCATAAGACTCAACAAACAGAGTAAGTGTTATGGTAACTATTTCATAAAAGACATTTGAATACCACAGGCGTGTGGAGTCATTGATCTTAGGGCACGGGATTGCCTGAATGTTAAATTTAGCTCTGTGACCCCTTGTGTGCACTGGCCAACTATTTGGGAACTTCTACAAAAACTAGCAGTTTGACCCAAAGTCATCTTCTCGTAGAAGATGTGAAGGACTTGAGTCAGGCTGTTGGTGACTTTCATGGATGAGACCAGCATTCTACCAAAACCAAGAAATTTTGGAATATCTTTACGGAAGCATGTCACCTCATTTGACTAAGCTGTACTTGGAGACATTCCTACTACCTCACCGTACACCAGAACGAACTATTAGTTATTGATGGCCATTTAAAATACAGACTTCGAGGAAGTTGAGATGGCTGTGTGATAGGTTCTCTCACCTGGTTTCTGTTTCTGTTGTAACAAACATGAGATGACGTAGCAGCTTCACTGAAGAAACTTGCACGTGAAGATGTGAAGATGGTAGAAGCGAGAGACCTTATGGCTGCCTCGTGTCTCCTTGTTACAACTCTTAGCTCCTCCGGCTACTGGGGAATGTGTAAAGCTTTCTGAACAAATAAACCCCGGCTCAGCGGAAATGGAATGAACAGCTGTAGTTGAGGCCTGAAAGCTGGTTGAGAATTCCATATCTGGTCCAAGCATTCCACGTTTGGTACTGGGCTTAGATGGAGTAGTTTCTGGGACACAGGGGATGAGGTAAGTGTCCCAGGACCATGCTCCATTTTAACCTGACAACTATTTGGAACAATCGATTTTCGTAAGGAAGTCTGGACAGGACTTGGGAGTCATCACTCAGAAAGACACAAGAGAAGGAACTTGGAGGTTGCTTTGTTTTCTAGAGGAAGGAGGGGCTGGGCAGATTCCAGGGAAGGATTCAAGTTGAAACGCAGATGTCTAAGAAACAGCTTAACGGGACCCAGAAGTAGAAAATTGAAGAAGATGATGGAGTTGAAAGGTGCAACAGTATTTCAGATAAACCTTATAGATTCTTTCCAGTGCTGTGTTCGCCACAGCAGGGGTCCGGCCTGCAGCTTGGCGTCTAATGTGTTCCACAGCTGGCAGGAGATGCCAGATGTGTGTATGGCTCATTATAGGCGGTGCTAAAGAGCGCCTGCCCGAGCTCACTGTCCCACCGTGGCGACAAGCTCCAGCCTTTAGGAGGATTGAGCCTCATGAGGGACATCATCTGCTTTCAAACCAAGTGGGGCCTTTCTGTCAGGAGCTGTGGCAATTTTGGGCCAAATAAAACAAAAACAAAAGCAGAGAGAGGTACAGCTTCCATGGAGAGCCTGCTTCAGATCAGGCTGAACTTTTTGTGATAATAAAATAAAATAAGATAAAACGACGGCTAACCAACACATCAGAATTGGACAAAACAAACAGAAGGAAAAGAGCCCTAGAAAAGACTCAAGAAAGAGAAACCTGCTCATCCCCCCACCCTCAGGGATCCCATAAAAACACTGAACTGGAAGCCATAATATATACACAGAGGACCCATGCAGACCCATGCAGGTCTTGTGCAAGCTCAAGCTAGAAACTCTTTTGTCTTGAATGCTGCAACTCTTAAAGTGTGCACTCCTCCAGATGAAAGGGAAATTAGGAAGGCAATCATCCCTAGAGTGGAGCCGCTAAGAGCAAACCGTCTAGCTAAAGAGCCACACGTTCCTTGTGGACTTCTGTCCATTTTTCTTTGTCTTTACTATCATCATTATTATTTTGAGCGGTTACACAAAGGCATCTAAATACTTGGTTTTTTTTTTTTTTTATCATCCTGTTTCTTTCCTCCACTTGGGTTAATACAGATATTAAGTCTAATAGTATCTACTTAGCATAAACAAGAAGATAAAAAATGATTTCTCTGATTGAAATGTTTGTTATTTAGCATTAAGCATCTTCCGACTCCCTTGCGTTTTCCATTTTAATCCACTCGGCGCTTGGTTGGGGGATTGCTAGATTAGTTTTAATCCCCTGTCTAATAGCAGAGTACTGGTGAGATTTATTACACAGGCAGGGCCTGGTTCTTGGATTTAAGAGGGCTCACGTGAACCCTTCATGCATATTCAATTTGGGCAACCACTGGTTGTGTAGGGAAGGTTGGGGAGACCTCCTTCATCTCGGAGCACTTCTCCTTGGGCACACGGAGTGCAGACAGCTTTTATTGCATTAATCGAAAGAAAATTGATTCCAAGTGTTTCTCTCTTTGGGGGTCAGATTAATGTTCTTCGAATCTGCTCCCCCCATGCTCAGAATGTACTCTGCCGTCATTTCAGAGCGTTCTAGATGTTTTCTTTATTTCTTAGGAGGCCAGCTTGAAGAGAAAGATAAATACTTCATTGTATAATGGGTTCTTTCTAAGGAAAATGAAAAAAAAAAAAAAAAAAAAACCTGAACAGCGCCCAGCCAGTGGAATAAATATTTTCAGACACCACAGGAAAGCAAGAGAGGTCTCTGTTTCTAAGGAACCTAATGGCCGCCACTTACGCTCCAAAGTGATTTTATTTTATTTTTAAAAAAAGCATCTGTTAGTTTGGATACTGTAGGTACACTGTTAATAGTTCAATATTTTTTGTGTGTCTTTGTGATGTGAGGCATGTTGGTACAGGGACCTGTTGGGCAGGAATTCAGATATTCATGGTACTGTGAGAACTATTAACACTATGTGTAAACCCACCTGCTGAGTGTAACCTGGGACTCAGGAAGCCCCGCCTCTCTTGCCTTTCCTTGAATGACTTGAGAGGGGGCTACTGAATAGTTCAGTAGACTCGCATCAAAATTTAAAATCTGTGGCTGAGAAATGGTGGTGCATGGCTTTCATCCCAGCACTTGGGAGGCAGAGGCAGGTGAATCTCTTGAGTACCAGGCCAGCCTGTTCTCCAAGGAGAGAGATCCAGGATAGGCAGGGCTACAGAGAGTAACCCAGTCTTGAAAAATCAAAAACCAAAAACCAAAAAACCAACCAATGAACCAACCAAAACAAACAAACAAACAAACAAACAAACAAACAAACTAACTAACTCCAAAAAACTCTTCAACACAAGTTTTCCTTTTGATGTGCAAACCCAAAAGAACCCTTCCTCTTTTCTTCCTCTTTCCTTCCCCTCTTGCACCCTCTCTTTCCCTCCTCTGTTCCTTTTTTCTTCTTGTTGCTATTAGACAGAGACATACTATACAGCCCAGTCTGGCTTGGAGCTCATTGTATAATCCAGGCTGATTCCAAACTTGGAGTGATCCTCCTGCCTCTGCTTCCCAGGTGATAACATTATAGGCATTTATCAAAACACCTGGAAGAGCAGTCTTTATTTTTTGAAGGGTATTTTTCTTCAGCCTTCAAATTTTGAGTTGGCTTCCAGATTTCATTCATTACATATGATTTCAGTTAAGACTATAGGTAACGTAATGTTAATATTTTTTTTGAGGAAAAAGACATGCTCTATTTACTTATGCAGTGACTTAAAAAGGCACTCATCATGGCTACTGACATATACATATATTTATATATATGTTATTAATATCAACAAATGGACTCAGTGGCTTTACCAATTTGGAGTTCCGTTTCAGTGTTTTGATCTCCCTGAGCAGCAGAGACCAGTAAGCTGTTGGGTCTGAAACCCACAGAGGTAGTTTTTGGCCCCAGGATCTTGTAATCAAGATAATACCAGACCCAACACTACAAACCATGAGGCTTCTGTTTTGGTAGTTCCACTCATTTAACTATGGGAATGATGCCTTCATATTGATTGAGCAAGCCAAGTGTATAATGACTGTCTCTTCATATGCATCCTGTAACCATGTTTAAGGCCCATGAGGATGGGGACAAACCCATAGTGAGGATGGGGACAAGCCATAGCTGCTGCCTCAGCTGGACAGGCAGGTCCATCAGTGTCACAGTCAACAGAAAAACAAATAATTAAATGGGAGCATCTATAAAGAAGTCTCTGTTTCTTCAGGAGATGTTGTTAGACAACTTCTTGAATTACAGTGGTCCTCCTTATCCAACTGGGGACAACTTCCAAGACTGGCAGTGGGGATCAAAACGACAAATAGTACCAAACCCATGTAGAGTTCTTTCCCATATAGATATTATATATAATATATAGCATATGAATTATATACATGTTATATAAATTACATAAAGTAGATTATATAAAACATATAACATAAATTATATAAAACATAATATATGTTATATAAATTATATATTATATAAAACATAAAATACAAATATATAAATAATAAACAAATATAACAATATATTCTAATATATTTCCATATATTAATATAATAGTCATGTTTGTATAGATGTGATAAAGCTTAATATACAGAGGTACTACATGAGAGTAACGTTCTGAAATTTCCCCTTTCCTAGTCTCATGCTGTGGTTGTCCATGATGGCTGCTAATATAGAAAGACAGACTGTGGCGAAGGCGCTTGGGATGACTGTGCTCTGCGCACTGAGTCATGTGGTCTTTTTCACATTATCAGGTCTAATCCGTGGTCATATGGACAATATGAAAGTCAAGGGGTGGTGTTTGAATCCAGTGGTCCAAATGTGATACAGTGTATGTCCTCAATATATATGTGAGAAAATAAACTCATTATATACCACATGTCATAGGGCATATGTAAGGGAAAACCTAGTCACCAGGGAAAGGGTAGGCAAATTGGAGATTTTAGGTATTTTTTAGTTTAAATAAATACAGGATAAATACCTTTTCAGATTAAGGTATCCATGGACTACTTGGGAATTTTATTATATGAGGACTCTTATCTTGTAAAGGAGCACAGAATTATAATTTTTTTCCCAACAGATTCCCAAGGGATATGAGAGGTGCTTGACCCGAAGACTTCATTTTGAATTGTAAGGCTGTAGCCAAACTATCACCTGAAGTTGATAAATGCGTTGGTTAAAATCAGCAGCACACCTTTGCTAGCATTTCAGAGCCCACCGGAGGCACACTTCCCCCTGAAGAAATCACACAAACATTTTATGTTAGTTATTTTTCTTGTCAATTTTACAAAAGAAGGGTAAGGAAGGGACAGTTTAGTTTTCCTCAGTGTTCAAGGGACTGAGGTCCACCATGGTAGGGAAGGTGGGTTGACAGGCGGCTGTGTGGGGAGTGCAGCAGCAAGCGCCATGTTCTATCCTCCATGTAAGGTCATGTCTCTGTAACACCATGATCTCTGTGAGAGCAGGGCCTATGCCCTACAGTATTGCCTATGGAGACCCTCATGAGCAGGTATTTACTACCTTAGAGAGAGGACTATATAATACAGAAATGACTATGGGTACAGTTCATTCTTTTAATCATGAAACATGTTTTCATGTCAAAGAATGTGAGACAATATAACCTATATACACATAATATGATGAACATCTCTCTGCCTGTTGTACACATATGCACACATACACATTCCTATGTATATACACACACATGCACACATGCACATACCTATGTATATACACACACATGCACACATGCACATACATGCACACACATGTATACACATATACACACATACACACCCCCTACTCACACCCCCACATATACATACACATGCACACACTAATGCACACACACATGTACACACATACACACCCACACACATGCATGCACACACACATATACACCTCACACACATATACACCCACATGCATGCACACACACATATACACCTCACACACATATACACATACACACATACATACACACACAAACACATACCCCTTAATGCTGTGGTACATGGTTTTGGACTCATATTAAGTAAGTCCTTACTAAATGCAGAATCTTGAGGCCTTTGTTTTCTTCTAAGGGTTTTACACTCTTGTGTCTTACATTTAGAAATTTGGTCCATTTTGAGTTAATCTTGCCTATGTAGTTACTTCTATATTATTTCATATGTTATTTCATATGTAGATACTTAGTTTTCATAGTGGTGCTGGTTAAAGCCTGCCCTTGAGTGACCTAAGCACCTTATCAAACTGTGTAACCACATACATGGATGAGTACCTTTCTGGTTCTTGGGTCTATCCCATGTGTTTGGGCATCGTGGTGACCTCACAGCACTCCAGCTACTGTAGCTCTCCAATGACTTGTCAAAGCAGAAAGGTTGAGACCTTGAGAGCTCACACTGGGTTTGCTCACATTTGAGTAAGGTGAGGTCCTCCGCCCCACGAACATGGGACATCTGCCGTCTTCTTTAATTCCCTTCAATAGCACTGGAGGTGGGTTTCTGTCCCAGTTGCCAGTACACAGAAACATGAAATTTTAGACTACTGATTTTGTATTTTGTATCTTGAAACTTTGTTGAATTTATTAGCTCTAATGTGTAATTAACACACACACACTGAGAGACAGAGACAGAGAGAGAGACAGAGACAGAGAGAGATAGAGTCCTTTAGTCTTTAGAGTTTTTTAAAAAATATGTGTTACACCATTTGCAAACAAATAATTTTTATCTCCTTTTCTATTTAAATGTTTTTAAATTTGTTTTTCTTACCTAATTGCTTTAGTCAGGATTACTAGTACTGCTCTGGATGGATAGAATCATTTTTTTCTCTTTCTTCTTTCTTTCTTTCTTTCTTTCTTTCTTTCTTTCTTTCTTTTTTTTTTTTTTTTTTTTTTTTTTTTTTTTTGGCACCGGGAATCGAACCCAGATCTCCACACTTGCTAGGCAAACACTATACTACTTGTTTATATCTCCAGCCTCTCCAGTCCTGTTCTGGGTAGAAATGGGGGAAAGGGCATTCTTGTCTTACCTGTATGGTAGCTCCCTTGTATTCAGACTCTGCTGGGTATTTTTCCCCAGGAAAAAGGTGTGCGATGCAATTCTGCCACATGATTGTCCCACATCCAGTGAGATGCTAGTCCTGTTATCATTCTGGGACTTTAGAGTCAACTCACTTCTGTAGCTGCTCATCACAGGGAAAGGGGCAAGTCTGAGGGTATCAGC